>NC_142940.1:55011109-55073609 GCF_046866305.1 Octopus bimaculoides | reverse complement strand
TCACACACACTCTCTCTCTCACACATACACACACAGTTCCTCACACACACACACACACAGTCCTTCACACACACACACACACTCTCCTGTCTCCTCTCTCTCTCTCTTACACACACAGACACACTGAAAGAAATCAGCATCCCTACAATTCCATCAAGAGTTGCTGCCTCATCACCATCACAATTATTTATGTGCGTGTGCAAAGCTTATGTCAATGGACAGTATTTAGAAACCTGTTAAGTAGACTCTACAGGTGATTCAAATGTGTAGCCTTGTCACACTGATTCTGCTTGAGTATCCCGTTAAAGATGCGTGTGTCTGTGGAACCCTCGGCCAGTTTATTCGCTAATTCAATGAACAGCATGCTAAAGCGTCCCTTTTTCTCTCTCGACGGGTGAATCCATTCACGGGAAGCCTGGCCTCAAGTGATTCAGTTTTGCAGTTTCGGCATGCACTATAGAGCGTGATGTGGTACGTATTTTGGGGGTAGTCCCAAATTTTTGTATAAGTTTCACGCTATTCACTTTTGCCTCTATGTTAAACTAACTTACTTGTTTCATTGCTCGCAAGTTGGTCGTTCCGCCTGGCATCACTTCGACGTCGTTGTCGTCGTCATAGTAGTAGTAGTAGTAGATGTTGATGTTGTTGTTATTGTTAGATTTTACTCTTTCATTTCCCAATTTTCAGCAATGTTATCTTTGAAATTATTTATTTATTGGCTTTTGCTTAAAAAAAAATTACAGGGGACGTAAATCTTTAAAAACTATTATGCCGCTGTCGTTATGAGTTACTTCCCTTCCTTTCCCGTGCCTTCTGCTATACAATTAATTTTTAATGATATCTGTATCAAAAAAGGTCATTTTTCTTCACAAATCTTACGGACCCAGGGTTTAACCCTAGTTTACATCGAGTTAAAAGCTAAATATCACCCACAATAGGATGCTAAAAAGGGTCAGAAAACAATCATAAATTGTCAGTTGTGAACCTTTACGATGCAGTTCCGGTGACAGGAGACAAATCTTGATTGTTCCAGTTGTCCAGTGCTTGTTCCTATCATGTGAGAATTTACAATTTATTCCCTGAGGAAGTGTACACATGTGTTTTAATAGTAAAATATAAATTTTTAACGTTGGTACATATCTGTTGGGTTTCTTTTTCTTTCTTTTTTTTATTATTATTATTAAACGGAGAAGTATTTGGAATTAACGAGGCCCTAGCAAGATTTGAACTCAGGACGTAAAGTGACCTAACTATACGCCGAAAGACGTCTATTAGAGTATTCTATCTGCGTTGTCATTCCACTATCGTAATATATTTTATAGTATAAATTTTATAACAAAGTTCGCAATAATAACTTAGTAATAATGACTTCAATGGAATTTATTTTACCGAACCCTCGACAATGTTTTTAATGCGAGATCGATCACTGTGTGTTTTGAACTCAAAATGTAAGGAAATGAAGTTTAATACCACAAAATGTAGATAGTGGCTCTATTGTAATTTATTTCATTGTCTCATACTCTAATACGAAATAGTCAACAAGCTCATTGAAGCAATACAATATATATTGTTGCTCGATATTATTAACTTGTTAACTAAATATTTGTGATTTATAACTAAGAAAATTATGGGAAGGAAATCGAATCTGTTCGTGAAATCTTTAACGTCAGTTACGGAACAACGAGGAATAACCGTTAGAATGTGTTGCTTCGGAAAATCTTGTTGTTTGTGAAACCACGTGACACGTGGCTTAGCACCATGTTCAACGTGAAGCTGCGTTTGTCGCAGAATTAGTTTTTGTTTTGTTTTGTTTTATTATGTTCTTTGACGGTTATATTTTGTACAAGTATCATCGATAGTCGACAAGACGGGGTAGAAACAATAAAATAATGTCTCACTTGCACTTCAAATCTGGACCAACACGGTCAGATATGAGTGAAATGTACAAAATGCTTCGGAATACAAGCCAACAAATCGATAAAGGTCTCAAAGTCATGATGGCACAACTGAGAGAGGAGCTTTTCTCCAATGCAATGTTTACAGAAATTGCCGAGTTGGACGGAGATAAGATGCAGAATCTACTGATGGAAATGAAGACAATTATTGATGCAGATCAGCTGACTGAAGTAAGAGATATAATGGAGCCGAAAGCGATTCACGCCTCGAATAAAGATTTGAATATGAATAACGAGAACTATTCTGAAGAGCCGAACCAATATAATGATTACAACATCGAAGAACTGTCATTACCGGTTTTACCAGAGTTTGAAAAAGAAACGCAAGAAGATGCAGAAGACACATTGAACGAAGCTAATCAGACAAGAGAAACTACTAAAAACGATGTGGAATATATTAATAATGAAAACGAAAGCCACCAAAGTATGATATTTACTGTTTCGCCGTCGACTGGTTCACAAATATCTAGTGATGAAATGGCTGAAGAGACTGACGAAGCAGAAATGACATTTTTATTGCATCCCTCTCCTATATCTTCAGCAAATGAGGATGACATCCATTATCATGTGCAGTCTCTGAGTGATATGCTTCAAACTGAACATTTGGCAAACCTGACGAAAAGGAAATATTCATTCTGGCACGCAGTAAAAAATTTTCACTTAGCTGAACTAAATATGAATTGGAGCAATGTGAATCCACCTCTAGTGTATATGATCTCTACAACTGAAACGTCTCAAGGGAGTAAATCAGCCATTGAAGAATTAGCAGAATGTTTGACGACACTCTGTTTCAAAATGGAAACAGTGATTCTGCTGCAAAAAGTTCAAAAAAACATTTCCAAGTATAAACAAATTGACGAAATCATGCAGAATCTTTTCAAATTTTACAGTAGCGGGGAAGTTTGTAGACGCCTCATTGAGTTATGGCGTGTTGGGACAGACGCTGAGGAAATTACATCGTTTTTGACGTGGAATTCAAAAGAAGAATGGTATAGTAATAACGTCTGGTCCTGCTTCAAGAATGATCCAAGAGATTCCAGAAAGAATGTCAATTGGCAACTGAAAATAAATAGTGATCAATCAAAACGCTCCAGACTTCCTGAGCAAATTACAAATCGAACCAAACGTAGGTCTTTTCGCCAAACTGTTTATCCAAGAGAGACGAAATATCAAGGAAGGAATTATAAATTTAGGAGTGACTCAGTTATTGTCACCAAAAGAAAATCTAAAGAATCTAATGCAAAATGCAATTATATACACGTGAATTCGCTGGAGTCGAAGACTCCAAAAACTGAAAGGAACTACAGGCGAACCACACGCCACATCAGAACCGTACACTGCCAGAGGAAAAAGAATTTCTCGAATGATAATTATCCAAACCATTCCTATAGTGCCATGCGAGAGATACACTGTGCTGATATGCGTCGTGGAGCTAGGAGATTCTTAAAGTGATTCCACAACGAATTTAACCAAAATCAAAATATTACAAATTCGGTTCCCACAAGACTTGGTGAATTATTCCGAGCAAAGTGGTGAAATCAAATCGTCTGCCCAGACATTCCCGATGGACGATACATCTGATACCTGACTGACCCAGCTTTCTTCTCTTCTTACTTCAGGATTAATCTCGCCTTCTGGTTTCGGTACGAAGAATGTGTTTTTAAAAAAGAAAAGTCATTAACAAAAAAAAAAAAATTTAAAAAGAGAAAAGTAAAAATCAAAAAAGAATACATAAATATTTATTTTAAAAAAACAGGTTGAATGGAAAATAGTGGTTTTATTAGACTTTCCACAGTGGAATGTTTCTGATATTTGTGAACCACACCCTTAATCACAAGCATGTGCGTGCGGTCAATCTCCTCTATCTCTTCTATCCCCCCCTTGCAAACACACACACACGTACACATACACATATATTTTTACACAGGGCAAAAGCATACATACAAATTTGTACCAAACAAACAGAATATTTTCAGGAATTACCCCCCAGTGGTGCCCTTCTTTCCAAGAATCTCTGCGAATCAACCATATTTGGAGAGAGGTTACCCATACTCACCCATACTAGGTAGTGCATAAAACTGCAAAAGCTGTTATATATGAATATACCTTAGATAGAATGTATATACATGTATGACGACACATTACGTATGCACGTGTATATACACATTACGTAACATTTAAGCACTATATACTTTATAGTGCGTAACCTAAACATGCATATATATACACATACTAGTACATAGCATGTGATATACACATATACCTGTATATACATTAACATAGACACGTTACGAAACATAGATACATATGCATATAACAGAAATATACACATATGAACATATATGTATGTGTGTATATATATATATATATATATATGTAATCTATACATATATAATGCATGCAAATATATGCATATATATGTATTCATAAATATATGTATGTATAAATGTGTATATATATATATATATATGTGTGTGTGTGTGTTGTATATATATATATGTATGTACGTATATATATATATGTATGTGTGTGTGTAGTATATATATATATATATATATATATATATATATATATATATATATATATATATATATATATATATATATATATATATATATATATATATATATATATATATATATATATATATATATATATATATATATATATATATATATATATATATATATATATATATATATATATATATATATATATATATATATATATATATATATATATATATGTACATACATCTTATAAGATGGAGGTGGAAATGACACAAGTAAATCTAAGACATTTCAATTTAAGAAGGAATCAAATAAAAGCTATTTTTAAAAATTATATAAAGAAAATATTACCAGTTTCGATGATGAATCTCATCTTATCAAATATCAGTAAAAATTTATAAAAATTTAAAGTAAAAACAATTTAACTTCTGTCTCGGGGTCACAAACACGTTTTTACTTAAATTTTTTATAAATTTTTACTGATATTTGATAAGATGAAATTCATTATCGAAACCGGTAAAATTTTTTTTATATATATAATTTTAAAAATCCTTTTTATTAAATTCCTTCTTAAATTGAAATGTTTTAGATTTACTTCTGTGCTATTTCCACCTCCATCTTTCATTTATAAAAAAAATTATTTGTATAGACCTCTAATCTTTTCCCAACTATATATATATATAATATATATGCATATATGTACATATACAATGCGTGTGCATGTGTGTGTGAGACTATATAAATTCACTCCATGCTATTTGTATCCCTATAATTTACATTTACTGAGGATCTCTGTTAAACCCATGGTATACGATACATAGATTTATTGATATTATTACTGACACACACACGTACGCGCACGGACATAGATACACACACAGACACACACACGCATGCATATATACATTCGTACGTACATGCATACATACATACATACACACACACACACACACGTACATATCTAATCCAACATACATATACACACACACACACAGCGTTCCCAAAGAAACGGACAAATCTGACGGAAGTTTCTCTAAAACAGAGAAAATATTTGCAATTTAAATCCCTTTTATGTTTTTTTAAACAAGAATAAAAGAAAAACTTTCATCTCGCGATGAAGTTAACCTATGACGGTGCCTTAATACAAGTACCAGTGATATTCTGTGGTAGAGCCATACATAGACGATAGCCCTTCCTATGTGCCTGGTTAAAAAATAGCAATTAATTATAGTCTAGATGTATATTTACACTTTACTGGAGTCTGCCTGCTATTACAGATGGTTTCAATAAAGAGGAACTTTCTTCACTCAACACTTTTATATTTTTATTGTTGCGGCTGCTACTGTTGTTGCTTTTTGTCTTCATTTTTAAAGAAAGTATTTAAAACATTTATTATGTGTTGTCTTTATATGCATTTATGATTGTTTCTTAATTTGTATGTAAATTTCTGATGCCGTTGTATAACGTCCCGTTCATCGCCACGACATTTGTTTTTATTGGAAATATTTTTAAAAAAAACTAACGATTCATATTGCGTTTGCATGAATAAAGCTGAATATAATTTACCTATAAATATCATCAGAGGTTAAAAAGAATGAAAAATTACTATAAAAGAGGCGATTGATAGTAAAAAAATCAAAAGAGTAGGGTTAAAATACTTTATGGTCATGGTCGGGAAATTTGTAGCGAGGTTGGGGGAGGGGCAATGTAAACGCTTTGAACTTCCTCCTAAAAATCTGGGTTTGCACCCTCCAAGCAAATTTCGTTCCCGCAGTTATGTGTATGGTATATTATAAAAATCTGGAGTGTGGTTACGTTCTTAGTTCAAATCCCGACAGGGAAAAGTTTTGATATTTCGCTTTGGGCCAATAAAATTAGTTCTAGGCAAGCTTTATGATAGATTCAGTCGACTTTATACCCTTCTAAAATGTTATTGTCTGTGGGTTGACATATTCCTGTTCGTGAATCACGACATATTACTGTCCGTGCTCTGCATCCTTATTTCTGGATGAGACACCTTCCACGTATCAATCATAGCACCATGTCCTCCCATAGTATTGTATTTTCGGTTACACTCCGGTTTCACACCAAAACAAAAAAAAGTTTTACACATATTACGCTATTTAAAAAAAAATTTTGTCCGGATCTGAAACTGGAGTTGACCCTATTTTTTTTCTCTCAACAACATTCGCAGACCTTTGTTGATACCATTCTCTGTGCCTCTTTCTAACATTGCAATAGTCAAATCTAAGCCCTATCTCTCTCCCTCGGCATCCTTGCGCATTTCTTCCCCCTTCAGTTTTAAATCAGACTCCAAAATGGTTGTAATTGTTTCTGTTGTTTGGCGCCAAGTCAGACACGACCGAGTAGACATACTTACGATCGAAACGTTTCAGCCACTACTCTACCGTGATTTCTCTACAGTTTCTCTAGAACTAGATTATCAAATGTATCATTCCATCCTCTGAGAGGGTACGATATGATCTGGCTGCTATTTCTGGCTAGTTAAACGAGAAACCATATAAATGCACCCTCGATAGTCCGTTTGGTGCGAGTATTTCATTGTTTGGAGTTCAACGAAGACAAATGTTAAACATACTTAAATACGTTCAACCAAAGAGCCTCTACGTGGTCGCTTGACATGCTAGAAATAGAAAACTAATCTTCCCTAAATCATCTATTGTCTTACAACGAGTTTAACATAGCAGATATCATGTCCTATATACACTGCCTATATTCTTTTCTACTCTAGGTACAAGGCCCGAAATTTGGGGGGGGGGGAGCGGGCCAGTCGATTAGATCAACCTCAGTAAGCGACTGGTACTTAATTTATCGATGCCGAAAGGATAAAAAGGCAAAGTCGACCTCGGCGGAATTTGAACTCAGAACGTAAAGATAGACGAAATACCGCTAAGCATTTCGCCCGGCGTGCTAACGTTTCTGCCAGCTCACTGCCTCTATTAAAGATGAAATTGTCATGGCCGGAAGTATATATTCTGTTCAGAAGGAGCTCACCTTGTGTTCAAGTTCCGTTGGATCCACGCATTTTTCTTTGCACTCCTTTACAGTTTCTGACGTTTGTGAATACTTGTTATACAAGCAATTTCCTATTTTCTACCTGGCGGAGAAATAACCACAATCTTATGTGCCATATAGAAGCGCACAAGCGACAGTTAAGTCCGCATTTGGAAGTGTTTGGGTAACAGAAGAGAAAACAGTTACAAATGGTGTCCGGAACCGAGTCGAGAATATTTCCTGCAAAGAAACAATCCACAGCCTGAAAACGAGAGAGATCGCCTGGTCTTAACATAAATTATATTGCGTTAGTACAGTGATGAGTGGTGTGTGTGTGTGTTGATGTAAGGGTAACAGTAGTGTGGTGTGCTGGTATAATAGTCACGGTGGTAGTGTCTTACTACAACGATGGTGCTAATGTCTTGGCGTGTAGGTGATGGTGGTGAGAGTTGCTGCTATGGCAGTAGTGGTGGTACAATGCTGGTAAATTGTGTATTGGCGTAGTGAGTTGGTTTCGTCATGGTGGCCTAATGAAAGTCTTATGCGGTGCAGTGAAGGTAGGGTGTGTGTTCGTAAAGCATCAGGAGTAGTATGTCAGTTTGGTTATGTGATGGTGCATTTATTGGTATATTGACTGTGTGTGCAGGCGTTTGGCTTAATGGTTAGGATATTCGGCTCTCGATCGTAGTCGAATGTTCGATTCCCGGTAGCGCGATGTGTTCTTGAGCAAGACAATTTATTTCACGTTGCTCCAGTCCACTAAACCGGCAAAAATGTGTTATACTTGTAATTCAAAGGAGACAGCCTTGTCACATTCTGTGTCACGCTGAATCTCCCTGAGAACTAGGTTTAGTGTACGCGTGTCTGTGGAATTCTCAGCCAGTTGCACGATAATTTCACGAGCTGGCTGTTCCGTTGAGCGAATCAACTGGAACTCACACCGTTATAACCGGTGGAATGTCGTGTGCATCCGAGTTGCTGGGTTACAATCTGTGTGACCCATAGGTTCATGTTGTGGCCACTGTAGAGATGGGTAAGAAGGACTCAGTAAAAGGTAGAGTAATAGTCATCTTCTAGAGTCATGTCGACTCATAAGGACCGGCTTCCCTGACGTATAAATCCCCGCCGTCGCAAGATTACTCATTTTTGCCAGCTCAGTGGACTGGAGTAACATGAAATGAAGTGTTTTGCTTTAAAAAAAAAAGCACAACGCGTCGCCCGGTCCCGGAATCGAAAGCACAACTCCCTAACCACTAAGCCAAGCGCCTCTAGTGGAAGTCCTCGTTCTAAACAAAACGTGTTATTCTTCTGCCCTTATCGTAAGAAGTTTACCCCTCAGTACACGTCAGTTTTCGTATGTGTTCCTTAGGCTTGTTTAGGGTGAGTGGGCAAGCAGATGTTGTTGCGATTGTGCTCTGGGGATTTGCTTGTGTTTCTGGGTGTTTGGAAGTGATTATCCATGCAGTGACATGGAATGTAAGAAGTTGAAGCTTGCAAATTAATTTTTTTTTTTAAACAATGTTTTTCACGTGTCCATGTAGATCTTTTTCCCCACTTAGTATTTTCGTTTGCATATGTACCTCCACTGCACTGCATACGAATTTCATTAGACCATCGTATGGCCACCATTACTATACCAACTCACTACGCCAATACACAATCTACCAGCATTATACCACCACCGCCACTGCTGCCGTCCCCAATATAGCAACTCCACTACCATCACCTACACGCACACGCACACACACAAACACACACACACACACACGCACACACACACACGCACGCACACATACACACACACATATAAGGACATTAAAACATGAAACATCATGAAGAGGTGACTGTTTTCCTAGGAGAGGATAAACGACGAGGAATAAAAAGAAGGCTGAAAAAGGAAGAATAAATATCCGCTAGAACTCACAGACTGTGTTGCTGTCGTCTGCTGAGATGTTGGTATTGCATGATGAAGTGAGAGAGGAGGAGGAGTTAGTTATTAGTTTGCTTATGACGTCATACAGAAAGGAAGTGATGTAGGGAAAGGATTGAACTGCGTGTGATTTTTATCCAACGTTTATATCCCTTACATTGCGACTACTCGACAAAGATGGAGATTCCTGAGATGGAAAACCATGACAGCATGATTTTTACTGTCTCGCCATCAACGAGCTCCTCAAATTTCACCGACAGTGAAGAGAGCTGCGATATTTTCTCGGCAGCAATGAGCATGAACCACGATCGAAACTTGACAGCTGCAGTGGAGAGGTGTACTCCACTGCAGCTTCACCTCTGTCGGGACAGCAACGGTGAAGCAAATATCTTACAACAACAAGAAATGCGTTCACACGCAAGTGATGACAATGATTGTCCCTCAATGGTCGGCATAGTTCTACCTCACACCAGTTCACCAACATTCAATGACACTAATTCCATCATGAACCAGTCGCCAGTAACGTCCTCGAATTTGTCGCAGTTACCTTGTGAATCTTCAAACACCAATGAATCGTTGGAGGACAAAAATCTCAGGGTGGATGCCCGTAAGGTGTACGATATGCTGCAGGAGGAACGTATTGCTAACCTCACGAAACGAAAACACTCATTCTGGCGCGCTTTAAAAAACTTTCAACTGGCCAAAATAAATATGAACTGGAGCAACCAAGCAGCTACTGTTTTGAATATTCTTTCAGCCAGTAATGCTCCTTGTGGCGATATATCAGCACTAGCAGAACTAGGGGAGTATCTTATACCCCTCTGCTTCAAAGCAGAGACTTTGATGCTTCTTCATAAGGTGCAAAAAAGTGCAACGAAATACAAGAAAATTGATGAAAGTATGGAAAAGACGTTCCAGAAGCATGGAAATGGAGAGTTGTATCGGCGGCTCCTAGAATTATGGCGTGTTGAGACAGTTGCTGAAGAAATCACCTCCTTTATGACATGGAATTCGAAGAAAGAATGGTATACCAATGCCTGTGCTTATTTCAATGCCAATCTAAAAGAAAGAGGCAAACATAAAGATGGCTTTTCGTCCAAGCAGAACCACTCCATAGCAATGACTCAAAAGAATCGTAAAGGACGCATTCTAACTGAAAACTATGAATTAGAAAGCTCTTCAGAATCAGTACGATCAGGTAGAAATCCTCTCTGCAATTCCAGTGATTGTCAGGCAAAAGAATTTACCGATAGAGGATCTAACGATTCTCCTATAAAGTGCTACTCAAATATTTCCCTCTTATCCTTTTGATCTCCAGATAACATTTCAAACTGGTTTTTTTCTGCAACGCACGTTGTGAATACAGAATTTAACTAATTAAAGTATTCTTAACAGAAAAAAAAAAATTATAATAATAATACTAATCTAAGATTGTTGGAGTTTTTGACTCGAGTATTTTTTCTATAATGAAAATGGTTAAGCAGTGATAAGAAAGCTACTACCTTGGGGTAACGGGTTCAAGTTATGACTACAAAACTGTACCGATGAGAAAGAGTAAAAAACTTCGAGAAGAATGTTGGAGGATCCAGGTTTATTCGCGTTCCTAACCTCTAGCATAATCTTAATACAAAGGTAAAGAACAGGTGATTTTCAGAGTGCAAGCTATATTTTGGAACACTGGTTGCAGATTACTGTGTATTCGTTTGCAAATTCTAAATTTGCTTTTCACATTTATAATTATATTAGCTTACTGATTAAAGACAATAATCAATAAATAAGGAAAATATCAATATATATACATACATATATTATATACGACAAAAATACTATATTACTGAGATTTGTT
The DNA here is from genome assembly GCF_046866305.1 of Octopus bimaculoides. Taxonomy (NCBI): domain Eukaryota; kingdom Metazoa; phylum Mollusca; class Cephalopoda; order Octopoda; family Octopodidae; genus Octopus; species Octopus bimaculoides. The sequence goes on along the minus strand of NC_142940.1, from coordinate 55,062,353 downwards.
TGAAATTATTGAATGTGTAACTATGGATATATCATTATGATGTAAATATGGAATTGACATTAAGGTTTTTTAGCTTCACATGGTTAAAAATAACACTGTTTCTGTAATCAGAACCAGATTTAACTGTACAAGCTGTATCGAGGAACTGAAACCTCTTATAATACCACAAATGACCACTCAAACAACAATCATTATTGATACTAAAGTATTAATATTATATCGAGATTTTCCACAAAACTTCGATACAATGGTGAGAGAACTGTTGCTGTTATTGTGATACTATCGCGATTGTTGAATGGGTTTTGTACTTTTAGAAAGTTAATTATGCTCAGCACTGCACGACTTATCAGTTAAGATATTTCTGTCACTAATAACAATGAATTGTATCACATCTCTCTGTCTTATGTTTTATATTATCAGCTATATCAATTATATTAACAAAAGACATCAGGCGACAGAAGGGAGAAGGAAGTTGCTGAAAGCAAATAAATTCAATGAATTTTACCCGATATAGTTATGTTACTCTTTTACTGATTTCGCTCATATCGCGACTCCACGGTGGAGTACTGCCTATAGGGAAGGAAGGGTCTTTGGTCGATCATATCGGTTATAAGGGCATTCTTTAGTTTCAAGTATGACAAGTGTTAAACGGATTTTTTTTATTTTTTTTAATATATATATATTTCTGTGTTCGGCAATGTCTTTCATATGCTGGAAATCGCCGAACACATACGCGCGCGCACAACTATTTCTCATTGCTATATAAATTTAGAGTAAAAATAACCCCCTTTTACCCGCACCCACTTATTGCACTTGGTATAACACTAGTGTAACAATAATTGGGTACCCTCCCAGCAGTATATTGGATAGATACTATCCCTTAGTGGATTGAATCCTCAACCCCTAACTCTCTCGCATTATATATAAATATATTAATTATATTAAGGGCTATTACTACACGTATACGCGTAAAAATGCCTCACACTTTTATAAATATACACGACACCGAAAGAGGCGGGAATGCAACTTGGAAGCTACCTTTTAAAAACAGGTTTAGTCGCAAATCATTAATGATTTCGTGGTTCGCCCGCTTTCGGTGCCGTCTATATTTATTGAAGTAGTTTGACTTCAGAGTCCCATTACAGCGTGAGGCATTTACGTGTGGTAATAGCCCCTAATATAATGAATGTATTTGTATTTAAAGGGAAAAATTATATATTTTGCATTAATTTTTTCCTGAACTGGCTTTTCACGCTGGCTACTTGATAAATTCTTATACAGATTTTATCCTTATATATATATCCGAAAAGTAAATCCTTATATATATATTTCATTCTTTTGTTGTCTTACTATTACTATTAATAAGTTACCTTCCGTACACCGCTATTTTTCCGTAAAAGCTAATACAGTTTATTTTGGAAAATCGCTATAAATTGGTTGAGGACTCTACCCCGCAGGAGAATTCAATATCGATTATTCTATGAAAAGCATACCTATACCATCCAGGGAACTATACTCTAAGAAACTTTTGGAGAAAATTACAGATCTTATTAAGCATATGAGATGGAAAGCTTTCTTTTACAACATGGAAGAGGACACTACAGAGAACATATTCTATGGAATTAAATCAAAGAAATTCCCTCCAAATATCAAAGGCTTGGAAGACTTCGAAGCGGACCTACTGAAGCTCAGGAACAAAATAAAATTTCGTAAGTCCTTTAACACTTTTCAACAACAACTGAAAAAAAGATATCAAATACATAAAGAGTTAAAAAAAAAATTTCTTCTGATAAAACGAAGAAATTATACCTTGTAGAAAACAGCACATATTCACGACTCCTACACAACAGCATCATCAAGAATTACACCAAAGCTAGGCCACAAATTTATAACGAAATTAATAAAGAAGCTAGCATTATCGCCGCCAGACTAAAATTAGATTTTAAAAATAGAGGTCCTTCCAAAAAAAGAGGCCTTTATAACTATCAAGGACTGTAAAAAGAACTTCCTATCTAATCCTAAATTTAGGCTTATTAACCTTAGTCAGAAATTGGTATTATTAGTAAAGAAATTTTAAGAAAAATCAATGCGCAAGTCAGGAATGCTACTAGGTTAGTACAATGGTCCAATAGTATAGAAGTCGTTGACTGGTTTAAAACTATTAAGAATAAGAATAAAGCGAGATTTACGCAATTCGATATTGTCGATTTTCAAGCCTCTATCTCTAAGGAACTGCTAGATAAAGCCCTCACCTTCACAAGCAAATTTATAGAAATTAGTGCGCAAGATAAGGACATAATCTTCCATGCTAGAAAGACATTACTCTCCAGTGAGAACGTAGAGTGGGTCAAGACTATTGACACAGAGGGTGCTTTCGATGTGAGCATGGGGGTCATATGATGGAGCAGGCATATGCGATCACATTGGACTATTCCTACTCGATACGTTGGGCAAGACTTTTCCTGACGTATATTTTGCCATTTACAAAGATGATGCCCTAGCTTTAACCGCAAATACCAATGGACCAGCACAAGATCGGTTTATGAAGGACATTATCCAAATGATGAAAACTTTCGGTCTTAGCATAACCACAGACACCAACGAAAGAGCGTGTGTTAGAGAAAGGGAGAGTGTGGGGAGAGAGAGAAAGGTAGGGAGAGTATATGTGTCTGTGTTTTGTTCCCCCCCCACCCCCGCCACCGCTTGGCGACCGTGTTGGTTCGTTTACGTTGCCGTAACGCAGTAGTTCGGCAAAACAGACCGATAGAATAAGTACCAAACTTTTCAAAAGAAAAACAAAGCACTGGGATTGATCTGATCAGCTAAAATTAAAATTTTCTAAAAGAATCTTCGAGCGGTGCCCCAGCCTGGCCGTAGCCCAATAACTGAAACAAGTAAACGATAACAGATATCAAAGAAAAGTCACGACGCATGGGTTTATCTCCTTGAAACTTAAGAACCATTCCAACATCAACAAGAAGTGACGTTTCTGTAGGATTCGTTATATTTTAAAGACAACACGTTTGCAGTTCAAGACACTGAAATCTATAAACTTTCAAGACGAGACCAAATTAAGCCCTGACCACCTGGACCATATTTTACCATATATCTGGCACTCCACCGGGGCACCTTTTGGTTATCGCACCCACATTAAAATATCGGGTTATCTCCCCACGTTTGCTGAGACATATTGGTACTTTTGGTTATCTCCCTCAACTAAAAAAAAAAAATTGTTAAACCCTTAATAAAACAAAACAAAAAAAGTGACACGATGAAACCTTGTATTGAATCTGATAATATTTTTATAACAAATCATACAAAACTGAAAAGATTAATAAACACGAAAACTGAAATAATTAAACATCTTGTCTCTTTATTGCCCACAAGGGGCTAAACATAAAGAGGACAAACAAAGGTAGACAACGGAATTAAGTCGATTACATCGACTCCAGTGCGTAACTGGTACTTATTTCATTCCACCTCGATAGGATGAAAAGCAAAGTCGACCTCGGCGGAATTTGAACTCAGAACGTAACGGCAGACGAAATGCCGATTTCTTTATTACCCATAAAGGGCTATACAAAGAATTTTTAAGACATCACAAAACATAAAGACAGTAGAAAACGCAAACATAAAATCGGGGTAATTAAAATAAAATGACTATATGCAAGAATGTAAAAAAAATGAGGCGCAATATCCACTCGATCCCCGAAGTCGGGTGGTTACATTTATCCAGTTTTTCACTTTTACGTTCAACGTCATGTAAACATTTTAACGGTTTTGTAACTCAAAAAATCCAAACACTCGCGTTACCTTTCTTCCATTAATCATTGTTACGTCCGTCCTTAACAACTGCAAATAATCAGTTCTAGGGGGTGGTGTCTCCACCAACCATATCCGTTTCGTTATTATATTTTCACCAAGTTCTTTTATGCACCCGAAGCATCTTTCCTCACGTATCAAAATGCATTTTTCAGCACATTTCTCTGGCATTTTCACTCTTATTATTTCTTTTAACCTCTCGACTTTTCTCTCCATCTGCTCGCAATTCTCGTACTTTATCAAAAGCCCCTTGTATTTCACATCTTTCTCCGTTCTCTCCTCCTCTTCTTGTACATTATTAGTTTCTGGCTCTTCCATCTCTCCTTTGACTTATTTTTCCTTCGCTTTTTAGGGTTAGTAGCTCCATTTTCGTTCTTTGTTTTCTGTTTCACACTTCTGTCTCTCTTTAATTTCCTCAGTGTGGTCTACAATTCTTTCCTCCTCTGTTTGTGCTTTCTCTTGCTGTGGCTGTGTGAACTCATATAGAGGGCATTTGGTCTTCATATGACCTCTCTCCCCGCATATATAACAATTTGGTTTTCTTCCCTCAACTACAACATTTAACGTTTTCTCGTCCTCCACTTCTATCTGGTAGGGAATTCTTTCTATGTTCTCGAATGTGGCAAAAAGTCCAAATCCCCACCATTTGCGCACTTTTGATTTCGCTACTGGTCCCAATTCCGGATCCTCCTTGGTTGCAGCCAGCACTGTTGCAACCAACCACTCTGGTTTAATTTCTGGTGTAACTCTGGGAATTCGTATTTTCACACTTCTTCTTCCTCTATAACTTGGTAGCAATGCTATTTTCTCACTTCTTAAAATGTTGGTCGCAGGCTTGGTTGCCTCTTCTACAGTGGCGAACCTCACCTCAACCGTACAGAACTTTCTTCCTCTATTGATGTACGTGGCTTCATTGACAATTTCACCCAGGCACTCCTCGATTTCCTCTTCCGTCACCATTTCAATTTTACCAGTTTCGACAGCCTGTGTACGATACACTACTGTCCTCAGAATTTTATTTTCTTTAGTCTCTTTTGGGGGACACAATTTGTACGAGTCTCCCTCAACTTCTATCAAATTCCTGCTTCTGGTCACCTCCTCCATATCCAACTTGATTAACTTGGTTTCTAGCAGCGCTGGCTTCCTCACCGCAGTGGCTTTGGCGTAGCTCTCCATACTGGAGACACTACCACTTGCCATAGCTGGGAAAAATGCAGCAGCTCGCGTGAAATGCAACCGTAATAATTCCACAAAAATCACAATTATTCACCGACAGTTTTCACAAAGTAACACAATAGTATTCACAATAATTCACAGAGCCGTTATACCGCGAAGCAGTTCGACTGGTGTGCTAACGTTTCTGCTAGTCCGCCGCCTTAATTAAACATCTTACTGGATCTGATAAGATCTTTATAACAAACCATACCATGCCTATTGAGGAGACCAAACGTCAACAATGTCTTGAAGTATAGAATCAAACGGATCTAACTCTTTAATCCAAATTCTTGTTGCCACACAAACTCAATTTTTTAGTGGAAGTTAATCCAGTTTTTTAATGGCAAATTTTTAATGGGGGTGAGATAGCCAAAAAGTACTCTTCATCGGTGCTACCGTATAGAGCGATGCTACGGTATAGAGAAAAATAAGCCATTCACGGATAAACCATTGTTACGGTCTCAAAGGGTTAATATCCATTAATTCATATATCTGTGGACGATAGTATGTGAAGGCGCGTGGCTTAGTGGCTAGGGTATTTGGCTCCCGATCGTAAGGTCGCGTGTTCGGTTCCCAGCGGTATGTCGTGTTCCTTGAACAAGATATTTTATTTCATGTTGCTCCAGTTCGTTCACCTCACAAAAAGGAGTTTTACCTGTATTTCAAAGAGGACAGCCTTGTCAAATTCTGTGCTACACTGAATCTCCTGGCCCTCAGTGGAGTGTTCAGCCACTTGCACGATAGCTTCACGAGCTGGCTGTTCCATTGATCGGATCGACTGGAACCTTTGTCGTTGTAACCGATCGAGTGCCACTTTTTTTTTTTATGGACGATGTAGAGTGTAATGAAATAGTCTCCCCCAAGACGTCATTAAGATATTGCCTTCCTGGGTGATATGACGTTATTGCTAAAACAATGTACAAGACCATGTACTTGTCCCAGAGCAAGAAGAACTGATCCAGGACAAAAGAATATTGGTGGAATATTCCCATCAATTTATTTTTCTTTGGTGCCTTATAATTTAACACACTCACTGGTAAAATTTCCACTTATTTCTTTTTTATTTTTTGTAAAATTTTCGTTGTGTGTGGAAATTTTATCGGTGAGTATGTTAAATTATAAGGCACCAAAAGAGAATGGCTTTCCCTAGACACAACAGAATATGCTTCAACACACGAACTCCCATCAATATTCCACTAAATGCTTATACTCAGGTTTCAAGTAGTTAAGAGAGAAAAAAGCCTCCCAACTGTTGTTAAGATCAGCTGCACAGCCGATGAACATTTGAAAAACAAATCAGTGAGAACCCCAGGGACATGCTCTGCGTGAAAATTCAATTGTAAAGTCATACATGGTATAGTGAGCCCAAAAAAATCATAATTGCAACTGATGGGAGAAACAGCGGAATGATCGACCAAGGGAGACAACCCTGGAATTTTAATTAAATACGGGCGTTTTAGTGGGGAATAAGTCCGTTCTTTCCTCTCCTCGGATTATTCATTCGTACTTGTGATTATCGGTGGACTTGCGTATATTACTAAATATTCAATAATCTTTTAAAGGTTGGGTTTCCTTGAAAAGAAAAGACCACCAAATATTGATCCTACAAAATAAGTGAAATAGGAAAGCTTTCACTAATGTTCAACATGTTGATATCTAAATTCTGATAGCTTTTACTCTCATCGTTAGACAACAGCCTTTTCTTTGGTGGAAAAATTCAAAGAATTTATTTCTAAAAAAAAAAAAAAGAAGACTGTCATACATACGTCTATAATTACGTATAGGTCAAGTCATGCGCATCGTGTCTGGTCTATTTTGTGTAGAACAATATTATGAGCAGGAACAGTAGCTTTTGGTGTGGATCATGTTATCGCGAAATCCAATACAGACTTAAAAGTACATATTACAAAAGCAACAGATATACTGTATCTCACAAACAACAGTCTCCTTTTGTCACACAGTCCAGCTCATAGTTTCATGACGTTCTCCTCGTGACGTTTTCCTCATAGCTATTTCTGGTGTTATCCCTCGCTAAAGACGTGGGGTTTAAGGTTTAGATTAAGATTAGGGTTGAAGTTAAGTGTAAAAGTTACATTGAGCATTAGGGTCGTAGATAAGGGTTGATACGGATAGATGACTGGATAAAGATGGAAGGGTGGATGGAGGGAATGAAACGTTACTGATGTCATCCTACAACTGAAAGCCGTATTGATTGGATCACTATCTATCTCTTTGTCTGACTGTTGTCTGCTACTTACATACTTACTGTAGTGGACCAATAAGTTTCGATTTAAATAATTCAAATCGCACCGTAGTGGGGAATGTTGTGGGTGCTTAAGTCGCAGTTTTGAACGACAAAAATTTCGACACCATATTACAATCAATTTTAAGTGGAGTTAGCTGTCTTTCTGTGTTTCTGAATGGTTAACTTGTGTCTTCCACGCTGCAATTGTTTTAAATTATCATTAGCTCAAAGATCAGTTATGGTCAAGAAAGGCAAACAAGACAATCCCTGAATTTTAATTAATTAATTAATCAATTAATGGGTTTCAAATTTTGGCACAAGGCTAGTAATATCTGGGGCGGGATAAGTCGATTATATTGACCCCAATGCACCTACTAGTATTCTTTTTTATCGCCCCCGAACGGATGGAAGACGGGGTCGACATCGGCAAAATTTGAACTCAGAACGTAAAGACGGACGAAATGCCGCTAGGCATTTTGCCCGGTTTTCTATCGATTCTGCCAGCTCGCCCCCTTAATCAATTAATTAAAAATAGAATATGGTCAATGCAGAGGGAAGCGAATCTGATATTGGCTATACGGTGACAACTCTGAATATGGTTTTAGTCTAATTAGATCTTCTCTGCTAAGAATAATTTCTCCATCATTTGTGCAGGCTAACAGAGATAACTTGAGAGATATAGAGAGTTGTGGGAAGGAGAATAAACACATGTAATAACTTAAAAAAGAATTAATGGAAACTACACAAAAACGGGCTCTGCATTTAAAACAATATATTAAGGTCACTGTTGATATATGAAGCGATTAGATCCTGGATTCTCGATCGGGAATTGAAGCCTCAGTCTGAATGCTTCTTTTCGTTGTTCTCTAGAAAATCAGCTGTCAACTTCCTCACCACCTTGAGTCAAGTTCAGATCAACTTAGATAACCCAAGAAATATCCGTTGTTAGTGCTGCTGTAACTTAGTTTTCGAGACCGTGATAGTTTTGTAACAGACAAAAACCACTACATATCAAATTTCTATATTTGATAGCGATAGTTCACATCGGGTGATCTCTGCCTGCATTTAGCCAATTGCTATCCTGGTGTATTTTTGTAGTGGGGTTAAGAGTAATGGGAAATCCTACAATAGAGTATCGAGCGAAATGATGGTTATAAATCGATATGCGTGGAAAATATAAAACAGAGTAGAATTAGCATTGGTTGAAGACGGTGGCAGTAGAGGGGGAGACAAATGAATGCAGAAACTTTGCAGAGAATTTTTGGTCAGCCATGGCACTCGACAGCGAGTTAAAAGACCACCTCACCTGATAATGAAGATTTACATTTTCTCCTCTCTTCCTACATAAACACTCCCCTGACATTCAGCTGAAGAGCTTTCAGCAAGTAACCTCTGTAACATCATTTTAGAAATAAATATGATTCATTGAAAACTGAATATTATAACTTGATTTTATAAAGGAAACAATATTGCAGCCTGAACAGGTATACAGCTCCCAGCTATCAAGGTCCACAGCACCATTAATGTCCAATTATATTGAGATCCGTTGCTTGTGGGAGCTAATCAAAATGGTCAACTACACTTTTGTGCTCTTCGTACTAATTTTAAATAATATTAGCCGCGTGAATTGATACATTATTATCCTGGATGATCATACTACCATCAGTGAATAACATTTATTCTGTGGGGATTCGAACCCCGACAAGCGAGCCACCACAGTTTCACGTAATTGATCTATAAATCGACCAATCAGCGCAAAGCTATGGTATAATATGGCTCCTCAGATTATTTAAAATTCATCCCCTTTTCACTTTACAAAAACCGTTTAGTTCTTAACTCAGCCAGACGGCCTTGGGTATTCGCGTAGACCATATCGGACAGATCATGCCGAGCAAGAGATAGCTTTGGACACTCACACACGATGTACGACAGCTAGCTTTTAACAAGACACATCACGGTTCTCTCTTCCTGGTTGGTAGACATATTATCAGCATCTTTCTTTTGTAAACAGCCAACGCAGTAAATTATTTCCAGCAATAAATATGTTAAAAGTTCGTCAGTTGCTTCATTTGTTATATACACAAGACAGTGGTCAACAACAACACACACACACCAACAAGCAACTATCACCACAATGGTGAATAAAGCGTCCTCACGATAATACCGTAGGATGGACATGATAATCCTTGGTGTTAATTCTGCCATGCAGAACAACTAAACAGCCAAGAGAATTCCGTAATTTGGCTGCCCAAATGATTACACAGCTACCGCCACGGTTCATGGTAGGAGCCAAACAGAATAGAAGGCTTCTTTGAACTGCCTCCAGATATAAACTCATTCTGAAGTGTGAGGAAAAGAGTAAGTTCTACTTATCAGTGTTGATGAGTGACAGGAGAGATTTAATAATTACAGCACTCTTATAGCATCCAACTTTATGGGACTCAAGACGAATGGCTTTAATAGAAATATGGTTGGTCGGCAAGATGGTCGTTTAACTCTGGAGTCACTATTGCTGCCGTAATTCAAAAGGTTTTAGACACAATACGTTTCACCATTCCGCGGTCCTTCCAAGCTTTGCCTTTCGTTCACAATTATGCTTGCCAGAGCTGATTTTATTTTGGTTTTTGGAATTTGAGTACCAATTCGAACATCATTTTAGAGATTACCTCCCAAAATCTTACACAATTTCACAATTTTTATAACTGAAGCTGTAGCCATCTTCACTCCAACAATTTGTCCTCTTCATAAATCAGATAGGTCGCACGCATTTTAACTCACTTAAATATCTGGGGAGTGAAAAGGGAGGGAAACGGGTGACAATATCAAGACATACATAATGCATATAAACATATATATATATATATATATATATATATATATATATATATATATATATATATATATACAGACAGACTGCAACAGTTTTGAATATGTCGTACTGCCAATAGAAAGCAAATAGTTAAATACAAAGTGGTGTTTTCTTTTGTTTTGTCCAACATACACACAGATACATACATACATACATACATACACAGACAGACAGACAGATAGATAGATAGATGCGTATGCGAGTTATGTCACCAATGATTAAATTTGCTGAGCAACGTTAAAAGTAGTCTACGAGACTGCAGAATATACTATTATATATATCACCTCGGCTTGCAAGGTTATTAACATCAAATTACAACTTCCCATTTGTTGTTACATAAACAAAGTTACATTAAGTATTAGTTCTGGAGACAAGCACCTGGCACATATAATCTAATACACATATTAAGTATTTATATATTTCTAACCCTCTTTTCATATAAACTACACCGATTTTTGTATAGGCTATCGTTCCCAGGAATTCATCTGACGAGAATAGAAGAAATATAAAATGAAGGTGACATATCTATTCATATGACCGGTGGACGATAAGACTAATGAAGACATACTTATTTATGACACCGGAAGAACAATATTGCGTTTTGCATGCGAAAGTTATCTAATTTTTACCAACATGTAAACAACACACAAACACACTTCTGTGTGTTTTAACTTTATATTTATAGTAAATCATCTCATTATGACATTCTCTGTCTCTGTTTCCACCTCTACGTGAGATATATACCCTACGGTTTCTATGATTTTCATTTATAACGGACACGAATAGTAATTATATGAAATCTTTTGTCAACACTCCAATGGTGGCAGTTTTAATGTCTTGCTTAATTACTCCTCTCTATAATCAAAGTGAAGACTAGATCGGACCACCTAAGTCACATGGTGAGTACTTATTTTTGCTAACACTCTTTCGGTGTATTCATATAGGAAACAGAAATAGTACTTCGATTTAATTGGTGTGCACTATTATTCCTTGGTTCATCGGAGTGTCATTGAATCGACCTCTTTTATCTAATTATTATTTTTCCAGCGCCAAAGAAAACAACTCATTTTTCGCACGCGTACGCACACACATATACACAATGCGTACACTCACGCATACACACATGCATGCACGCACGCACGCACCACCACCACTTCTACACAAAACCCGGTCTCGGACCTGGTGCACAAATTTTATGTATTTCATTTTTGAATTAAATCTTATATTCTCTCTCTTTCTCTCTCTCTCTCTCTACATTTAAATATCGTTTACATCTTAACTGGAGCACTTTCTGTCAGGTTTTGCGATAAAATATTTCTGTTTGTGTTCTATCAGTTATTGTGGAATTGATTGTAAATAAGTCAAAATATTCAAATACTCGTAACTTCTGGAGACGTGAACTCCAACGTTTCTTCGAAGAAAAAATATTTCTTGTTTTATTCCTAAATTTGTTATTAACCTGCCATCTCTCTAAACAACAGAAATCAGTTTTAATATTCAAGGAATGATTATACAAACTAATTTCCAATGTGTGTGTTTGTGTGTATCCTACTCAACTTGACTCATATTTTTAAATCGAAACTCGTGATTGGAGTAACGTGCTACTATATATTAAGGTTGTTTTATTCTGTCAGAATAATAATATAATTTCTTAAATATGAAATTACACAGTTAATTATGAACAAAAGTTTGGTAGCTAAGGATTGAAACCTAGATGCAATTTCCTATTCCCTCTTGTGTTGACTAACATCATTAATAATGATAAATTAGTGAAGGCACTGACCATTCTTTCACAATTTATTCCTGGTTCTTAGTCAATTGGTTCGACACATTTCATGACTGGAATAAGCTCTGGGTGGCTGAAAGAGGAATTCAGCTTGGTGTGGACTAAAATTCACAACATCCATTATCGAAGTATATTGTTTATAGCAACATCAGAACTCTTTAAAATGAGTGAAAGGCCCGGGAAGAGTCGAAACTACGTCCTCTTGCATTAATTGTACTACCTTTTCCAATAATGCTTACCGAAGAAGAGAAAAGACAAATGTAATGATAGTTTGTCCAGGTACATTAAAGACGTCATTACTACCACTATGATCTCTCTCTCTCTCGTTCTATTGTTCATCCTTTTGCAACTAAAATGGACCTTCTGTTGAGCTTGGAATGTCCCCTTTCAGGGTGGGGATAGGTGCACCATGTTGCCTGATTTAGCACCATCTTCTGGTCCTTGAGTGGCATTGGCAAAGTTTGTTTCCATTGCAAGCATTCAGACCAGACTTCTAGCACAAGGATCTACTTGACTATTCCCTACTACAGTTCCTTCAATGCCAAAAATAATAGATCCAGATCCCACAACCAATTCTACCCCTTCCCTCTTCTCAAACATCCAAGGTCTTCTCTCCAATCTAGATCCCATACATTTCTCTTTGATGCACAAATTTCTTGACCCTGATCTTCAACCCATTTCTACTGTCCAGGATACACACTCTACCCAGATTTCACTTCAAAAGGTGGAGTCTTACTATATATGGAGTCCACTCTTTCTGCCTTTCACCTCTCTCACCTGGATTTCTGCAATGATACTGGTGCCCCGTAAAATGCACTAGTGATGGTGTCATATAAAAAGCACTGATGATGGTGCTACATAAAAAGCACTGGTGATGGTGCCATGTTAAAAGCACCCAGTATACTCTGTAAAGTGGTTGGCATTAGGAAGGACATCTAACTATAGAAACTAAGCCAAAACAGACCATGGAACCTGGTGCAATTCCTAGTCTTACCAGCTCCTGTCAAACCATTCAACCCATGCCATGGAAAACGAACATTAAATGATGATGATACCTTCCCATTAACTTGGCTCAAAGTCTCCCATCCTCATTCCCCCGAATACATCTGCTCCCCTTGTTGCTCTCCAAACTTTTCAGACCACGGCTACTCCTTTGACCACATCTCTTGCATTGAGAACGTTTATCTCACCTCTTTCCTCTCCTCTCTGTAGTCATTGTCCTCAACAACTTCACTATTCACAACTCATGGCTCTTGCAATCATCTCATACTGATGCAGTGCGAGATGATACCCTTCTATCTAATTGTACCATCTGATCATCTGTTGACAAAACTCTTTCTCCTCCCCATTCTCAATGAGTTCTGATGTTCCTCAATGTTTTGTTTTGTCTGACACTCACTTCCTTCTATCAAAGACCTACTTGCTGCCACACCCAACAATAGCTATTCTCATGCAGGTGACATAAGCCTTTATTCCTCCTTAACTTTCCCCAATCATGCATCATCTATGTGCAGCCCAGACACCTCACACCAAACCTGCATTGACTCCATGAACAAAGATCTTAAGAGCGTCCGTCAGTGGGGCCCATGCCAGTCTTGTTTCTATTAACAGCAAAAGCACTCAAGCATTACTCATATCAAGAAAACATCACTGCACCATACCCATGACTAAACATGAGCTTACTCAGCTGCAGCCCTCGCAGTCACTCCAAATGCTGGGCTTTACTACCACTGACGATCTCTCTAGGCAAAACCATATCTTAGAGTCACTTGTATGATGATGCCACTTACATACAATTATTGTGTAATGTCAAAACAAAGGAGACATACACACACACAGGTATGTGCACATGCGTGTGCACACACACATACTCACATTCACATACATCCACACATATACATACATGCAAAATGACAAACAACTGAATCATCCTGAGCAGAATGTAAACCCAGTACAATCAGCTACAGAAATATATATTCTATCAAACAACAATTCAGAGAATATTCAGAGAAGCCAAAATTTTAGGGAAGTTTGTAACCTTTACTTGGGCATGAGTCATACAAAGGAAACAGTTGTATCTAGAAATAGAAACTAGTTTACTGATTTTTTTTACTTTGCCAAGAATTTACTTTCTCTTCTACAAAATGCAGTGAAGCATTATTAATCATCATCCTCATCGTTTTATGTCCATTTTACTGTGATTACATTTTTCCTGTATGGGTAGAATGGTTATACAAATATCTACATTTTCACATTGTTAATCTGAATAGTCTTTGTGCTTCAAACCAATAATTATTCCCCTGTGAATGAGAGGAAAATCCATTATCAATTAGAGTTGTGTCAGTTGTGCAGGTTCATGTTATTGCTTAGTCAAGGTTTCTCTTCAACATCCTGGGGCTCAGTGGTTCAACTCCTGAACTGTAAACATCTCCATTCTGTGTCGTCATCGTACATGTAAATCTTAAAATTTTCAGGTTTTATCTGCTTCTCCCTGGGACATCATTTTAGCCTACATCCACCACCACCAACAACAACTACTATGTCTTCCCAAGCGTAAATGAGGAAACCTCCATGTAGTTGCTTGACCTGCTAGAAATAGCTGCCAAATCCCACTCAAATCACATTGTATCATTTTAAAAAGGGAAAGGACACATTATATACCTTTGAAAACTACATAATCATGACTAGAATGCCTTTCATATCTTGTCAATGTAATTCTTGAATAAAGGGCCTGTGTAAGAAAGTGAGGAGAGAACTGATAAAGCTGATACTTGAGAGAGAGGGGGAGACGATATAGCTTTGACCTAATTAGAATGCTAAATATATCTAGACCTACCCCAAAGGTGAACTACAATGACATTGGAAGAGATAGAAACACTCTGCAATAGAATGGGCTTTGGTGGTAGAAGAAATAGGTTCTGTCTCAGCTAGTAGTGGGTCTTAGTTTGGAACTCTCTGCCTGAGAATTGGGCAACATTGTTTGGCAATCAAATAAGCTCTGCATGTGATCATAAACATTTCAACTGACTGTTCCTTTTTAGTTTCAGACCATGTATCAAAGAATCTATGTTATGTAATGTGTCCTTCTTTTTAAGACAATGTATGGATATGGAGGTGATTTAGCTACTATTTCAAAGAGACAGTGGCTACCTTGACTTAATTTGGGTCGGGTTTACTTGTTAGGCCGACTGCAGTGGCTTAATCCTCTAAATATAGATTAGGTGAAATACAAAAAAAGAGAAACAGAGTTTAATTAATTCATCAGAAACAACCAAGAAGTTTGGCATATTTTGAAGGAACGTGAATAGTTGGTATTTGTAACATTTATGCCTTTTCCAAAGACATCAGCAAAGCAAAGATGAAGTGAAAATATTGCATCTGAGAACTGGCAAACAAGTAGTTTTGTAGTAACTGATAATCTGAAGGTTTTAGCATGAATAGTGATAGATCTGGTTTACTAATCTTGCTTAGTATATTAATCACGTAAACAACATCCACCTAGATTCTTACTGTTGCCACTGCTACCACCATCACCACCACTACATCCATTACTACTACTATCAGCACCACCACCACTACTACTACTCCTCAGTGGCTCGGCTAATGGGAGCAAGGGGAGTGGCACCTCACCACCCCCAAACACATTTTTCAAAATTGGTCCTTCTTCAACAATTGAGATATGAGTTTAACAATTATTTAATATGTGTCACAGCGCCTTTTTTTTGTTATGAGCTTTTCCCCACTATAGAACTTGTCTATGCTTCTGCTATTACTGCCTCTCGAACATGTAGGTGTTCAATCACAACTAGTAGTCCACAGGTGTTTTTTTTTACTAATAACTGGTCACTACTTTCTCCTTTGGCTGTCCATTGTTAGTATTTAATGACCTGTAGCTGGTCACCGGTGTCCATTCACCAGTAACTGTTCATACTTTAGTTCCCAACAAACAATGGAAATATATACATTATTTTTCAGTGACGACGATGATAAAGTTAATGACTTTATATGAAATATGTCACCTTAACAGATAGGAATGACCAGACAAGATCAACAGTCTGTCTGATAAAACAGCAGCTACTTTCTTATCATGTCTGTATTTTCCAGCTTGAACAGCAAAAGTCACTGTTGACACCTTTGGTAAATGTCTTCTGTAACCTTGGGCTGACTAAAGCTGTGTAAGTGGATATAGTAGAAGGAAACTGAAAGAAGCCCATTGCACACATATGTGTGTTTGTTTGTCTCTCTCTTTGTTTTGACATCATATGATAATTGCAAGCAACTGTCACTATGCTACAAGAGGTGTCTTTTGTTTCCAATCTTCTGTGTAAACATGTCCAGCTATGGGGAAAATAGTAACCTTGCTTGAGAACATTTTTATGTCAACTTTTATGGCAGCTAGCCATAAAAAAAAATCTACTTTTGACAAATTCTGTCTGACCCATGCTAGCATGGAAAAGTTGACATAAAAATGCTGATGTGTGTGTATATACATAGATAGCTAGATAGATAGATACTGACAGACAGACAGACTGATTGATTGAACAAATAAATATAAGTCGATTAGTGTTTAAATGTTGGGTAGAGCACCGGCACTGTTTAGGCTACCTGTTGTCATCTGCAGTTGTGGTACACTTCCATTGGATCTACTTCAGGAATCTCTCCCAAATCATACATATCTTGAAAAAAAGGAACACATTATATAGCATAGTACTATTTACACCAGCCAAAATAAAGAAGGAATGGTCACATTTGGAATGCCTATGATCTCTGGTCCACTCATTTAGAACTCATTTGTTTCTAAACAAAAATAACACTGACCTAATTGCAGTGGGAAAAGTGAGCCAAGCTATCGTCCACTGTTAGCTGAGATTGAACTTGTTTCCTCTAGCCCCAAAGCTATTAATAGCTGTTCTATTTCTTCCAATGTCATTATACTTCACCTCTAAGATAAGTCTAGATATATTTAGTGTTCAAATTAGGTCATAGGTATGTCATCTCTCTCTCTCTCTCTCTCTCTCTCTCTCTCTCTCTCTCTCACCTTTCTTTTTGCTTTATCAATCCCTTCACTTTCCTACGCACACCTTAAATTCAAGAATTATATTCACAAAATAAGTGAGAAAATTTGACTTTTCAAGCAATTCCCATTTACAGTATTTTATTTCTTTCACAAAATTTTTGTCCAATAATAAATACCTGTAATCCGAGTAAACAGTTGTCCATAATATCGGTTGATATTTTAGGAACTTTTTAACAGTGGTGGATGGTTGATGGAGAGGTGGGTGGCATCTGGAGTAAAGGTAGATGGTATTGGCTGGTAACTAGAGTTCAATAGTAGTGCATGGTACCTACAGCAGAGATACATATTATTAGATGGTAACTAGAGAATAGTGTAAAATAGCTACCGTAGCAGTGAATGGTAGCTACAGTAGAGATTGTTGGTAGTGGATGGTAACTGGAGTAGAATTTGTTTAACTCCGGGTCAGCCGTGATTGAACAACTTTTGAGGAAGGACATTCTTGTTGCGACCACCCTCAACTTGTGTATTTTAGAGAAACCTGTAAGTTGCGGTGGTCATCACTTTCGGTTTTTTAAGACGGTGAGATGTGATTTTTAGAAAATATGACTGTTGTTTCTAGCAGGTTGACTGATAAGGGATGCTCTGTTGTTGACTTAATAGAATAGACATAGATAATGAGTAGCATGGACAAGAATGGTTGTTAATATAGATTTAAGTAGAGACAATGAGTTAGCAGAGTCTTTAGCATGCTGGATAAAAATGCTTGGCAGCATTTTACCCATTTTCACGTACTGAGTTCAAATTCCATCGAGATCAACTTTGTTTTTCATCCTTTCAGAATCAATGGAATAAGTACCAGTCATACACTGGGGTCAATGTAATCAACTGTCTCCCCTCCCCCAAAATCTCAAGCCTTGTGCCTATAATAGGAAAGAATATGGAGTTAAGTAGAGTTAACCCTTTCATTACCAACCCAGCTGAAACCGGTTCTGGCTCTGAGTACAAATGTCTTGTTTTCATAAGTTTTGAATTAAAATCTTCCATCAAACCTTAGTCACAATTTATGTTTCTAACACTAGCTTAATGATAACTAAGTTATTTTACTAAATTTTTTGTTATATTTAAAATTAATTGAAAGAAACACAGAGCATCTCAACAGAAATATTGTAACAAAAGGGTCAAAATATATAATAGAGAAACCATTCTTAACCCTTTTGATACCAATCCAGCTGAAACCGCTTCTGGCTCTGTTATACAAATGTCTTGTTTTCAAAGATGAGTTTGTTTTCCTAAGCATAAAAATTAGATTTTCTGCAGAACCAATTATTAATTTCATGGAATTATCTTTGAGAGTTACCAGCAATTGCCAATAAGTTTTTTCCTTTTTATCCTCCAGCCAATTTTTTCGTGTTTACCATTCAATACATTTCCACCTACATGATTTACACAGATTTTGGAACCAATGTGGAACATTTTAAATGCCCAAAAGTTAGTCTTGAAGACAGTATAAAGAAGTCATTGGTCACTCAGTCAAGTACATAGCCCAGTGGTTAGGGTGTTGCACTCCCAATTGCGAGATTTTGGTTTCAGTTCCCAGATTGGCTGTGCATTGTATTCTTCAGCAAAACATTTCATTTTATGTTGCCCCAGTCCACTCAGCTGCAAATGGGTAACCTTGTGAGAGATTAGCATACAAGGGTGAGATGGAGACTCAGGAAAATCACCCAAATGGAGGTCTCGTTAGCCATGTCTTTTATTCATCAATCAAGAGGATGAATAGTAGAACCTGTAATGTGAACCATGATTGATTAGGATTAGTTGTCCAGCCATGTCAAAGGTCATCATAATCATCAGTCCAGTGATCACTTTCTACTAATGTGAAATGTGACAAAGTGGTTTGTTGAAATCCAGATCTCAGTGGAAGAGACAATCCTTAAAATTAGAGGATGTTAGAGATGTCAGAAGTGGCTGGAACAACAGTGGGTCAAAATCAAGGTTAGCCATTTGTATCAGACACACAAGAGATACAGTCAGCTCTCTCTATCTCTCTTTCTCTCTCTCTCTCTCTCTCTCTGTAATTCATTTGAATTCATTTTATGTGATTGATACATGTTCAAACTTCATGACTCATGGACATGGCATATCTCTTTCTTTCTCTCTTCTCTGGGAAGTCTTTCAATTATCAATTATTTTCTTTTTATGTTACTTTTATTCCTACAGTTAACTCTTTGCCCTTTTATATTGCATACTCTGTGTGTGTATACCTCTAGCCACTAAAGCTTTTTTTATTCTCTCTGTTTATTTTCTCATGTTCCTTTCTGTTGAAGGGAGTAAGCTCGAAACTTTCTCACCTTCCCAAGCTTTATATATATATGTATACACATATATATATATACATGTAAGGAAAATAAGACAAGGTAGAAAATGCTAAAATAATTTTATTATGAAATATATTTTGTAACAGTTAGTACCGGTTTCAGTCTTTTCAACTTTTTTCAATTATGAGTAAAACAAAGGTGGATATTAAGAAGAAAAACAATTAAATTTCAGAAAAAATTAAATGAAATGCTTTGTAAATATTTCCATAGCCTTCAATTTGGTTCTGCATCCATAAACGCTATTCTTTCAGATCTGCTTCACAAAGGAAAAGAGAAAGAAACAGAAAAAAGGACATTGCCTTACCTATTTGAAGACTATGGAAATATTTACAAAACATTCCATTTAATTTTTTCTGAAATTTAATTGTTTTTCTTGTTTTACTCTTAGTTGAGAAAACTGAAACCAATACTAACCGTTACAAAATGTATTGCATGAAAGAATTATTTTAGCATTTTCTAACTTGTCTTATTTTCCCTATACATATCATCTCATATTTTACTTTTCAACCTTCTATGTATATATACACAGACATGCAGAAAGTAAATAGACACCTTTAATTTTCAAAATTTCTGATCTAAGCATCTTAATGTTTTCAGGGGTGTAGAATTTACAATGTAATTATTCTTTTTCATTCCAGATGCCATTATATTAAACATTTGCGAAGAGTAACCATGCCACACGCAAAAAGTTCAGCAGAACTGTCAGATTTTCAAAGAAGTCATATTGCTGGGCAATCTGAGGCTGGCCTTAGCCAGCGAAATATTGCCAAAAGTCTTCAAATTCCTCTTGCAACTGTTAATAGAATTATAGTGCAATTCAAAAACCAAGGAAAAGAATCAACAGATTCTCGTCCCAGCCAACCTGGACCCTCAGAAAGGAAGCTTCACTGTTTGAAGAGAATTGTGGAAAACAAACCCCATTCGAAGGCTTCTGACATTGCAAAAAAGCTAGCAGTTAGTCCAAGAACGTGCGTTACATATCTGCATAAGCTTGGGTATTATGGACAAACAGCTAGAAGAAAACCTCTCCTTCAACCAATTAATATCATGAAAAGAAAGAAATGGGCTAAGGAGATGTCTGAAAAATCCAGTTCATTTTGGGATAGAGTGATTTTCTCAGATGAATCCAGGTTTGCATTATTTTCAGACAGTAGACGTGTTTGGGTCTGGAGGCTTCCCAATCAAGAATTTGATTTGAAACGACTCCAACCAACTGTGAAACATGGCAGCATCTCTGTAATGGTATGAGGAGCTGTCACCAGCAATGATCGTTCTGAGCTGATCGAATGTGTTGGAACCATAAACTCTGAAAAATACATCGAAATACTTAAGCAAGGACTACTTCTGATGTATTTATATGATAAAATAACGAAAAATGAGTTTTTATTCATGGAAGATGGGGCTCCATGCCACACAGTGAAAGGAATCAACAATGGCTGACTGAAAATGGGATCAAAAAGCTTCCTTGGCTGAGCCAATCTCCTGACATGAACCCAATTGAAAGTCTTTGGAGCATACTAGATAGAGCTATGTGAAAAGCTTGACAGAAACCTAAATCTAAAGATGAATTATTTCGATTGTTGCGTGAAAAGTGGGCAGAAATTCCACAAGAGACAATCACAAAGCTCATCTGTTCAATGCCAAAAAGAGTTTCTGAATTAAAAACTGCAAAGGGAATGTCAACTAAATACAAAAGTATGTAGTCCTACCTATCGATTACATTTCAATTCTTCACTTTGTGTATTAAATAAAAGATTTTGAAAATTAAAGATGTCTGTTTACTTCCTGCATGCCTATGTATATATATATATATATATATATATGCTTCTTTTTTCTTCTTTTTGTTCATTTCTTTATTCCTTTTCTCCAGTCCTTTATTTCATCGTTTCCTTAATCTATACCCTTCACATTTTCCCTATTTGTCTCTGATGACGGAATATCCCATATTTTGGGATATCCCAGAAACAGCTGTAAGACTTTAAATTTTTCTAATAATAATAACATATATAACTTGAGATGTTTGTCTTGCCTTAGTGTTTGTTGTCCTTAGATCGCTGGTCACTACACATTCTTTATTTTCTCTCCGTGTTCCTTTCTGTGGAAGAGTGTAGGCTCGAAACGTTAAAGACTTTTTCACTTCCTGAGCATTATGCTAATACATCTGTTTGTTGTCTACACCACCTGTCTTCGTCTTTTGTTTTTTGGTGAATTCTCTCCCTATATATATATGTTCTCCGTCTCTGTTGGACGCGAGACCAATAATGACTAACCACATCAATTGTAGACTTTATCCTCCCATTCCAACAAGTACAATCTACATCCTTGAAGTACATCCTGCTCTTATCTTGACAAGTATGACGCACCCACTCTCCTTATCTTGACAAGTGTGACCTCTCTGCGCACTCTGTTTTAACAAATCATTACAGGGTGGGAGCCACTATTTTTCCAGTTATGACCCAAATCTGCCAATCATAAGAATTCATACACTCCTATTGAACCAACCATTTTTCTATAAGCTTCCTTCTTCTTGCCACCACACTGTAAATACTTTTAGAGACAAGCCATTATTGAAGGAAATAAGCCTCAAAGAAGAAAGAAGCAAGATATTCCGACTGAAAAGACAGTAACCTTTAATCTGAAGAAAGATTTGATATGCTGTGTAATCTGGTGGTCAGTAAGAAAACTATTCAGCCCCCACCTGCTATAGTTCCTCCAAGCTATAACAGAGGAGTTTAACATCAGCTGTCCATAGGAAATCTATGCCTAATCTATCAAAGATTTAGACAAGAAATTTTATACAGAGAAGCAAAACCTAGAACTGAGAAACTTCAAAGTTATTTGAATAATGGCAAAAGTTTTAGCAGGAAAGATATCAAGATATTATTGTCGTCAGGGAAGTAAACATACTTGATATGCCAAAAAACAAAGGCAGATAAGAATTCCATATGATGTACCCTATGTAAATTGAGTGCACAAGAGGTATAATGAGCTCACAGATAGAGTAACTGGAAAGGGTATCATATGTGACAGGTGCACAGGTGTGTTTAGCAGTTAGACAACACATAATATATTTGAAATACTTGGACTGCTGATATCTTCTCTTAGCTAGATGACATAATTAACAGTAAACACAGGTGCCCTGAAAGTGTAATAACCTAGCTAGGTGACATAAATTCATGGTGGATACAGGTGTTCTAAATGCATAGTAGCCTAGCTTGGTGACCTAATTAACAGTGGATACAGGTGCTCCTAAAGTAATAATCTAGCTAGGTAACCTAATTAACAGTGGATATAGGTGCTCTGAAAGTGTAGTAACCAAAGTAAGAATGGGGTTGAAAAAGTTCTGAGATCTAGCGCTACTGGCAACAAAGAGTTTCTCTCTCTCTGAAAGGCAGATTTTATAATGCTTGTCTGTGGAGTGTGATGTTGCATGGTAGGAATACATGGTCTTTGAATGGATAGGATGTGTAAAATGTCTGGGTAGAAATGTAGCAAGCATGCTTCATTGAAAGTGCAATAATAGTGTGCATGGATGATTCTAAATGAGCTGAGAGAAAAACCGGATACAAGATGAGCCTGAATGTGGACAAGAGGAAGATTTCTCTGGTACACACACATGTCATGCATGAAAATTTACAGTTGGGTGAAGAAGTACCACAGAACCTAAGTGCAAAAGATCTGCAAAAGAGACAGAAGTGGTGAAAGCTGGCTTCAGAAAGTAGAACCTCATAAAGATGACAAAAGACCACAAGAACATTGTACTTGAAAAAAAAAACTTGTCCAACCCAAGCTAACATGGAAAAAATGGATGTAATGATGATCTCCATCTTCCAAGATTGTTTACCCAATCTTCTAAGCTGTTTTTCACAGCTATTCTGCATTCAACATTTCCTTTATTTTTTTTTTTTGTAAACTGTTTAAGACATATACTCATACACATGCAATAGTTAATCATTTCACTGTACATGTCTATACCCATTCTACATCAATATTTCTATTTTCATACCAGGGAGATGAAGAAGGCAATATGGCTAAGTTGAGTTGTACCAATGTTTCAATATTTCTGCTGAATTTTCTTCAATAAGTGAGTATAAGATAAAGAAAAGATGGCAGTGACAACTTTCAAAGGTGACATGTTGCGGGAAGCAATCCATAAGGGTGACCTCAACAGTGTCAAACATTTGTTGGACATCGGAAACATTAATTTACAAGAAAGAGATCTGGTAAGATCTTTCCCTAACATACTTTCTTTCCACTACAGTTGTGTGTGTGTGTGTGTGTGTATAGGTTTGGTGATGCAAACAGGAAAAATAGAACTTAAAACATGAATGTATACGTATATATATATTAATACTTAGCAGAAGTAACAGGGTGACTCAAGGGCTGAGAGTTTTGCTTGATAAATGCTAACACATGAATCTCTCAACCCTTGAGTCACTATGTTGTTTCTGCTAAGTATTTATATATTATATATATACCATTTTGAGCGTGGCCGTTGCCAGTACCGCCTGACTGGCTCCCGTAGGATTTTCGAGCGAGATCGTTGCCAGTGCCCCTGGACTGGCTTGTGCGGGTGGCACATAAAAGACACCATTTCGAGCGTGGCCGTTTTCGTGCGGGTGACACGTAAAAGCACCCACTACACACTCTGAGTGGTTGGCGTTAGGAAGGGCATCCAGCTGTAGAAACTCTGCCAAATTAGACTGGAGCCTGGTGTTGCCAGCCGGTTTCACCAGTCCTCAGTCAAATCGTCCAACCCATGCTAGCATGGAAAGCGGACGTTAAACGATGATGATGATGATGATATATATATGTATATATATATACATACATACATTACATAGATATACACATACATACATATATATACATATATATATGTGGCACATAAAAGCACCCACTACACTCTCGGAGTGGTTGGCGTTAGGAAGGGCATCCAGCTTTAGAAACTCTGCCAAATCAGATTGGAGCCTGGTGCAGCCATCTGGTTTCACCATTCCTTAGTCAAATCGTCCAACCCATGCTAGCATGGAAAGCAGACGTTAAACGATGACGACGACGATGATGATTATACATGTATATTTATGCACACTCTCATACACAAATTTTTAATAATATTCTCTATTCTATGTAACCCTAGGATGGTCACACCTTCTTAATGTTGGCTGCAGAAAAAGGTGACTTGAGAATTGTCCATGAACTTTTGGATGCTGATATGGATGTCAATGATGTTGATAATGTAAGTATTCTGTTACTTTCCAAATTTCACCAACATATACAGCAACCAATCATAGACCTTCCAATTATATACACACACACACACACACACTGTTCATTTTATAACACTTTAAATTCCAGTTATTTACACCCACTAATCTTTCACATTTCAATTATCATGTTTCCAACACCCCCCTCACATGGCCATATGTCTTCCCACTTAGATATATATGTGTGTGTCTGTGTGTGTGTAGTGTACACCACCTGTCTTCGTCTTTTGTTTTTTTCTTTGTGAATTCTCCCTATATATATATATATATATATATATATATGTATTATGCTTTATTTAAAAGCAGCAGAAATATAACAAAAAAACCGTTACTCTGAGTTTCACGTTCCCGTTCATCGGACAGTTTTGTTAGAAAAAAAAAAAAAAAAAAAAAAAAAGTATATATATATATATATATATGCTTCAACAATATGAAATATCCAAACTTGCATGAAACGTTTCTGGTTGTGGGAAAATATTAGCTTGCTTGAAAACAAGTAAGGATTGATAACAGGAAAGGCACCCAGCTGCAGATAATGTGCTGCAATAAACTTCATCCAACCCATACAAGCATGGAAAAGAGGATGTATCATTAGCATTATTCTGCGATTGAAAATGTAAAATCACTTCTTTAACTTTCTAAGACATCTCAACACTTCTAAAGCAAACTTCTTTTTTTTTGTTTACGTTCATCGTAATTTGAATTTAATGATGATAATTCTTTAGTTACCTCAGTTTACCTTGATTTGTATGTCTCCGTCTTGACTTTACACACTTTCAGTTATTCAAAGACCACATGTGTTTCATGGAGTGTGACAAACATCATGAGTGTCATCCCATGATGACACCCTCCTACTTCAGTGAACAAATAAATAAAAAATATATATATAATTCTCCCCTCCCTCACTCCCTCCCTCCCTCCCTCTCTTCATTACTTGTTTTAAAAGTTGACCCTCCCTCCCTCTCTTCATTACTTGTTTTAAAAGTTGACCCTCCCTCCTCACTCTGCCACCACCAGTCTCAAATATCTACTTGGTCAGATATGTCTAACATATTTTATGTCTATGGTCACAGGACAACTGGACAGTTCTTATGTATGCAGCTAAAGAAGGACATCAAGAAATTGTGATAGAACTCTTGGAGAAACATGCCATTGTTGACCACAGAGATTTGGTAAGTTCTTGTATTTAGCACCAGATTAATTCTCTTTGATGAACATAAAATATGTAAAATATTTTGGCTTGATATGGCCAGTTTAAATGCTAAAGAGTTAATCATGCATTGTTTCATAGCTTCAAGATTTTGATGATGGAATTACTTATTTCTAAAATGACTTTGTAGGGTAAGTATGAGAGGTCAGATATGACCAATTTTGACATAAAACAAGTAAAATGTTTGAGCTGGATATGGCCAGTTTAAATACAGAATAATATTACATTATATAAGCAAACATCACAACGAAAACATTTTGACTAAAAGACATAATTTTAAAATGTGTTAAGGTGTATAATTTCCAATATATTAACTATTCAAAATGTTTGTGACATAACAGAAATTGAGGAGTGACAGAATATATGTCTTATAGTTTTTATATTTCACATTTCAACATTTTGAGTTCAATTTCTATAATCATTGTTGCTTTTCATTTTCACCATAATTAGTTCAACCCTCTCTTCTGTCCATTTTCACTGGTTTTTAATGAAGATTTGTCTCCTAAATCACAACAAAATGAATGTATGCTGATAACATTGTCTCTGTTCTCATTTAGTGTGGTTGGACTGCTCTGATGTGGGCCTGCTATCTTGGTCATCATAATATAGTGAAAGAACTTCTACAGAAAAATGCCAGTTGTAATATTAAAGCTGAGGTAAGATTTTATTTTAGTTTCAATGTGAACCTTTTTTTTTTTTTTGGTTTTGTTTTTTATCATCTTTTTGGTTGCTTTTCAATTAAATTAATAATTAGTTGCTACAGTTTAACTCCAGATCAGCTCTGACTGGATCCATTTGTGCTTGCTGTTATCTACTGCCATTTTTCTCTCTACGGCCAATCAATCTCTCTCTCTTTCTCTGACCATTGCCTCTAATTACCACCCAGCACTCTTCTCTCTCACCTCTAACCTCAATCACTCTTAAGAAACCAAGCCAAAGATGGAGCCTAGATGTGAGATATGGCTCTCTGTCTCACCTGTCTAAGAGGACAGTAGCCTTAAATGAGGACTGATACACATTATGACCGTCATCCAGTCTATACCTGTATGAAAGGCTAAATAATAATAATGATGATGATGCTTACAAACACACACACACACACACACACACACACTGCTGTTGTATCTTTTACCTCTTCCGGTATCCACACATGTATGTATGTGAATAGATATGTATGTGCATAAGCATAATCATGTGTTTACACACACACACACACACACGCGACAAATTACTATAACAGTAAAAAAATTAAAAAGAACAATAAATTTACTGCAGAAACTTTCATTTCTGTATTTTAACCATTGTATCCATGGTAACCGTTATATCTATTTTCGCATTATTCTAATTACAGTATAATATGACGTGCCTTGCATGGAGTTCTGGGAGAGGCTACACAGAGATCGTCTCTGATTTATTACACCATGGTGCTAAAGTTAATGCCACAGACAAGGTAATTTCTGTCTTTACTCACTTTGTTGTTGGTTTTTTTTATTATTTAGGACAGTAAGGCAATGACGATAAAATAAAGCACCTTGGATAGGTGTCTTCTACTATAGCCTCAGACTCTCCAAAGCCTTGTGAATAGATTCGGTAGGTGGAAACTGAAAGAAGCCTGTCATATATATGTATGTATGTGTGTGTCTTTATGTTTGTGTTTATGTCCCTGTAACTTAGTGGTTCAGCAAAAGTGACCACTAGAATAAGTACCAGGCTTTAAAAAAAAACAAGTACTTGATTCAATTCATTTGACGGAAACTTCTTCAAGGCAGTGCTCTAGCATGGCCACAGTATAATGACTGGAACAAGTAAAAGATAAAAGATACAAGATGCTTGTGTTTTGAGTTCTATTTTCCTGTTTGTATCCCCAAACCTATATATCTTCTGCATATCTTTTGTATATCTTCTGCATATCTTCTGCATATCTTTTGTATATCTTCTGTATATGATTGCCGTATGTTGTTTGCTTGTTGTTATTTCTCTGCTGCTTCACTGCTTTCATTGTCTTTCCAGTATGGAACAACACCATTGGTGTGGGGAGCTCGTAAAGGTTATCTGAACATTGTTGAAAAATTATTGGACCACGGAGCTGATGTGGATATCTCAGGAATGGTAAGTCAGTGTCTGGCATTTGTTGACATTGTATATATTCAGCTTAAGGATGCGTTGCTTGGTTGATTAATTTAATAGATAGATGGATAAAATGCAGGGCGAGTGTGTGTGTGTGTATATTCTGCTGGGTGGTTGGTACTAGAAGGGTATCCAGTTGTAAACATCCTGCCAAAACAGTCACAGAAATCTGGTGCAAGCTTCTGCCTAGCCGGCTCCTATCAAACTGCCCCACCCATGCCAGCATGGAAGGCAGATGCTAAACGATGATGATGATGATCTATATATATATATATATATATATATATATATATGTGTGTGTGTCTGGAGTGAAGGATGTTGTCGCAGAATACCACCACACAAAGCTATGTTAGGCCAGTTATGTCACAAGGTCCACAGATAATCAGTGGACCCATGCATTTGTTGAACTGAAGAGACCACTTGGGAGACCTCCAGTCAGGTTTGAAGATGATTTAAGAAAAATATTTGGAACTAGGCAGCCTGGCTGATCCAGGTGATGTAGGTGGTATATATATATATATATATATATATATATATATATATATATATATATATATATATATATATATATATATATGCGTTAGGAAGGGCATCCAGCTGTAGAAACTCTGCCAAATTAGATTGGAGCCTGGTGTAGCCATCCGGTTGCACCAGTCCTCAGTCAAATCGTCCAACCCATGCTAGCATGGAAAGCGGACGTTAAACGATGATGATGATGATGATGATGATATATGCATGTGTGTATGTATGTATAGGTGCAGACACGGCTGTGTGGTAAGAAATTTGCTTCCCAGCCACATGGCTCTGCGTTCAGTCCCACTACTTGGCACTTTGGGCAAGGGCCTTCTACTATAGCCTCAGACCAACCAAAGCCTTGTGAGTGACCTTGCTACAGGGAAACTGAAAGAAGCCCATCATGTGAATAAAGTACTGTATGAATATAATTCTTCATTTCTTTACTTATATATGTATGTATATATATATATATATATATATATATATATATATATATATATATATATATATATATATATATCATTATCATTTTCCTAACGTTTGTCATTTTTATTGTAGAATTCATGGACAGCCTTACTTGTTGCTACTCGTGGTGGTTACACAGAAATTGTGCACAAATTAATTGAGAGAGACCCCCATGTTAATGCAGTTGATAAAGTAAGGAAAGATTTTTTTTTTTTAAACATTTTAAAAATAATAAACTGAAACATGTCCTTGGTTGTCCCTTACCTGCATGACAAGGATCAGATTTTCTCCTTTTCATCTGATCTTTGAACAAATAAATTGAACCAATTTGTTTTCTCCTCTTCGTGTAAATTGATTGAGAAAATATTCATGTCTTAAAATTATCTCCCTTTTTCTATGAGACACAAGGGAGATAACAATCTCCACTAGGTTTTTGCTTTCTTTCTCCAACTAAGAAATTTCCATTTATTAAGAACTTTCTTTTTAATGCACAGTAACTTAACTTATTCTTCATAATTCATGCTGTTGGCCTATTTTAGTTATTTACCTGATCTGCATTAATAAGAAGTGAGGCATGTGAATCCTTGAGTTACCCTCAACACTCTGCAAAGGTTATTTAGTACTAAACTGCTTAACTAGAAAAAAGAACACAAATCTTAAGGACATTCACTTATGTTCTAACTTTGTGGTGTGATCTGCTGCAAGCTGATCAGTTGATAAATAGAACATGCACCTGAAAATTGTGATTCTCAGATAAATTGTAGTTCATGTGATAAATGCATGCCTCAGTTGTGATTCTCTCATGATAGCAAATTTAGAAAAAAAGCTGGGTTCAAATCCTAAAACTTGCTGCTCCTGAAAATATGAAGTCAATATCTACTCAATACAGTCAACATTTACACATTGTGAATGCCGATCCAATCAACGTGTGTGTACCATATCTATCCATGCAACTTCAACATACTCTCTCCACAGACACTCCTGCATCTACACACTGTGTCTTTCTATCCAATCAACTACTACACACTGTGTCTATTTGTCAAATCAACATCAGGGTAGACAGCATGTCTATCTATCCAGCCTGCATCTATACATTGTGTATAGTCAGCATCTCCACACACAGTCCAATCAACATTTAATGTTATAAAGGTAGCAAGCTGGCAGAATCATTACCGTTCCAGACGAATTGCTTTGTAGCATTTCTTCCAGCTCTGTACGTTTCTGAGTTCAAATGCCACTCTTGTCAACTTTGCCTTTCACCCTTTCGAGGCCAATAAAATAAAATAAGTACCAATCAAGTACTGCAGTCAATTACATCAACCCCAAAAGTAGAAAGAATATTTAATTGTCAGAAAAATCTTGGTTTATATCTTTAAGATGTTGTGAGGGTCAGAAATGATATATATTTTTCTTGTTTGTTTTCTATAAACAGAAATGAGTTAACAATTTTGTTCATGTTTTGAAACATGCAGTTGAGTTTTGTTGTTAAGTTTTTTGTTTTATTATTTTTCATTAATTTCCACAAATTACACGAATAACCAATGCTATTTGTCTGCTTTGTTTCCTTTAGGATGGTTTCACAGCCCTTGCTATCAGTGCCAAAGAAGGTTACACTGAAATCTCACAGGCTCTTCTAGCCAAAGGAGCTTATGTTAACATTGTTGATAAAGTTAGTCACATTTTCACTATTTTACTCTTAATATTTCTAATATTTTGTGAAGTTTTTTGTTGTTGTTTCTTGATGTCCATAACTACTAGAAAATATAATTGTAGATAACTATATATTGGTTTTAGGAAGGGCAGCCAACCATAAAAACCCTGCCAAAACAGACAGTGGAGCCTAGTGCAGTCTTCTGCCTAGCCAGCCCCTGTCTTCTACCTAGCCAGCCCCTGTCTTCTACCTAGCCAACCACTGTCTTCTACCTAGCCAGCCCCTGTCTTCTACCTAGCCAACCACTGTCTTCTACCTAGCCAGCCCCTGTCTTCTACCTAGCCAGCCCCTGTCTTCTACCTAGCCAACCACTGTCTTCTGCCTAGCCAGCCCCTGTCTTCTGCCCAACCAGAATTTAGTAAAATAACTTAGTTATCATTAAGCTGGTGTTAGGAGCATAAATTGTGACTAAGATTTGGTGAAAGATTTTAATTTAGAACTTGAAAACAAGACATTTGTACTGCAGAACCAGAGCCGGTTTCAGCCGGGTTGGTAACGAAAAGGTTAAGGAATTGTCTGATATTGTTGTTTATATTTTTTCTTTTTTTTTTTCTTTCTGTCCAGGCGAGTGATACAATATTGATTCATGCTGTGAAAGGAGGTCACGTTGATATCGTCAAGGCTTTGCTTGGTAAACATGCTGATGTAGATATTGCTGGTTCAGTGAGTATTGGACATTTCTCTATTATTGGAAGACTATAACACTGTAATTCCCCTTCACAAATTACATATGTGTGTATGTTTATATGTATGTATATGTGTCTATCACTGAATCAATCAGACTATCGAATACTGTCATTCACCACTGGTCACAATGTGCTTCCTCACATTGTTGTAGTTTTCAAATGAAGCCAACCTGCTGGTTAGGCTGACAGGCCAACATTTACCCCGAATGGAACACCAGTTCATCGCAGGGTTAACGATTTACAGCTGAGCGGACTGGAGCAATGCCCAAGAAGACAACACACCGCCAGACTAGGAACTGAAACCATGATCTTGCAATCGTGGGTGCAACACCCTAATCACTTGGCCACATGCCCTCGCATATACTTATAATACTGTAACATGGGTTGGACGGTTCGACTAGGGTCTGGGAAGCCAGGAGGCTGCACCAGGCCCCAATCTGATCTGGCAGTATTTCTACAGCTGGATGCCCTTCCTAACGCCAACCACTCTGAGAGTGTAGTGGGTGCTTGTTACATGCCACCGGCACAGGGGCCAGAGGAGCTGGCATCAACCACGATCAGATGGTGCTTTTTACGTGCTACCAGCACGGGGCTCACAACTACAATTTCCATTTGATTTGATTTTGATATTGCTGATGTTCATGTATGTGAAGAGAAATCTATAAATTTACCTTTTTTGTTCTACAATGTTGTTCATGCTGTTGATGATGGCGATAATGTATCCAGGAAGGTAAAACTGCACTCTACTGGGGCATCGATAAGGGCTACAATGATATCGTCAAACAACTTCTGGCTATGGACCCTGACTTGGAGATCTGTAACAAGGTTAGTTGGCCATATTTCTTTGTTTATCTCAGTAGTGGTGGTCATGTGGCTAATTACTGGTATTTATGTATGTGTGAGGTGAACTGGCAAGTATGTGTGACACTGTAACATACAGAATGATGTGTGTGTGAAGTTGTCACATGTGAAATGGTAGGAATCTGTGTGTGAACATGGGAGCCACTCAGGCGGCACTGGCAACGACCACGCTCAAATGGTGCTTTTATGCACCACTGGCACAGGAGCCAATCAGGCGGCACTGGTAACATCAGAAAAAAAATATATTGGTGTATTTCTTCCAGCTTTTTTCATTCTGAGTTCAAATCCTGCCAAGGTCAAATTTACCTTTTATTCTGTCAAGGTCAATACAATATCAAAATACAACTTCTGACTACAGAGATGCTCTCCTCAAAATTGCTGGCCTTGTGCCTAAATTAGAAACAATTATGTGTTGATTGATATATGTTGGTTGTCCAAAATAAACAAAGCAGACATTGGTTGAGAAAACTCTTGTAGACATCAGTTGATGTTTATTGTTTTATAGACTGAGGTCAGCTATGATGGGACAGGGATGAAGTTGACGTAGGCAGAAGAGGTAGTTGATATCATTTGGATGAAGACAGTGAAATGCTGGAGAGAGAGAGAGAGAGAGAGAGAGAGACCAAGGTAGATGCAGGAAGAAATGTGAATACTGGATTTCACAATGTTTAGACGAGTTGACAAGATAAAAAGAAGCGAGAATTATCTTGTTTTCCAGACTCTGCCAACCCATACTAACATCAGAAATTGCACCTTAAAATGGAGAGAATGATACTTTGATGTTTGAACGTTATTTGTATTGTAATAGCATCAATTATGTGTACATATTGAAGGAGGTAAACTATAAAACACATACCTGGGAACCACCCCACTTCTGTTGCTGCATAGAAGATTGCTGTATGTTGTGTATGATTTTTTTTCTTACTTGAAGTGTTTGTGTGTGGCATATAATGTTTTGTTGATGTGTACTGAGTATATAAAATGTTTTATTGTAGTATGAAAGGAATAGAAGATTATAAAAACGACCATATTTGATGGCATATAAGATGCACCCCCCCCCCAAAAAAAACTCTTGGCTCTATATATAAGGTTAGGCTTGCCATAAGCTTTAATGCACTAAAAACGTTTTCCTTAAATAAGAGCTGCCTGGAATTAGGGAGCATCAAATATGCCTTCACATCTTCAATGCCATCAAATACAATATATATATATATACATACATACATACATATATACACACACATACATACATACATTCATGTATGTATGTGTGTATATATATACACACACACTTATACATATGTATATATACATATATATAGATAGATATATGTACATATATATAATCAAATTATTATTTGCTTTACATGAAGGATGGTGACACTCCATTACTGAAGGCTGTCCGACACCGAAATGAAGGGTGTGTGTATATGTTGCTGGAAAAAGGAGCTAAAGTATCAGCTGTCGACAAGGTCAGTGTGAATTGTCCATTTCAGTGAAGGCTTGAGCAGTTCAATCTCTTTTCTCTTCAGCATTTATTATTAATCTACAGCTATGTCTAAGTAAACAGTGAAATAGTCAAGTGCATACAGTATTGGAGTACCAACTCATTGGTCTTGAGTTCAATTTCATTGCAGGTGTTCCATTGTTTATTCACATCAGATAAATCATTATATTTCAACCCTTTAGCATTCAGATTTCTCTGTCACACGTAGAGATTATTCATTCTCATTGTTTTGAATTAGTCATGCCTTATCTTGTGGCTTCAAGATTTCGATGAGGTGATCAGTAGCATAACTGGGCAGTGGGGGTGGTACATGCCCTGGCTACCAATTGAAGAGACTTTAAACAATTTTTTTGTTTTTTATTACATCTCATTTCACACGTTAGGTTTTTTAATGTTTCAATCAGAGAAGCTAGTGCATTAAATCGTTAAAATAAGGAGGTTTCGTAAAAGTAAACATTCAAAAAATATATTTTGAATTTTGATCTTCTAAAGTCATCTGATTATATTAGTTGACCTTTTTTTGGCTGTAAATTTTGGCCTGAAAATCTCAACTTGTATCTATTCCTGTACCTATAAATTCGTATATATGTAATTATTTAATTTATTACTTTATATTCTCTATAATATATGACATAAAACACTAAAATTTTTTTCTGCTGAAACTATATTCTATCTGACACAACTGTGTTCTATTGTATTGCTAACAGAAAGGGGACACCGCCCTTCATATTGCTCTGCGGGCACGGAGCAAAAGGATTACCGAGATGCTATTACGGAACCCTAAAAACAGCCAGCTGTTATACAAGGGCAACAAAGTAGGGGAGACACCCTATAGTATTGATGCCTATTACCATAAAGGAATACTAACACAGATCTTTGGCCACAGTAAGTAAGATCTCTTACAGTTATCTCATAAACATTGATATTCACACCTACACATAAACACACCTGCACAAACTCACTCATCACCATCGCCATTTAATATCCGTTTTCCATGCTGGCATGGGTTGGACAGTTCGACAGGTGCTGGCCAGCTGGGGAGCTGCACCAGGCTCCAATTGTCTGTTTTGGTATCATTTCTACAGCTGGATGCTCCTCCTGATGCAGAGTGCATTGGGTGCTGTTTACATGGCCCCAAAACTAGTGCCTTATATGCGGCACCAGCATGGGTGCTTTATAAATGGCACCAGCATGTAAAACAGTATCCCAAGATTCATAGTAACCTTGTTTACATTCATTTTGAAGTGAGGATTTTCTCTGAAGTAAGGGAGAAAAGTTCAACCCTTCTTCTATCATTCGTCTTTTATAACAATCATTACAACACTGGGCTTTGGACTTTTCAACAGGATTTCAAAAGTTAATTCTACCTTACACTTATCTAAACCATTGTTCTCTCCACATACCTGTGCATCACTGCTGCTCACCTATACATAACTGCTCTCCCACCTGCCCAACATTCAGATCTATCAATTTCTATTCTGCACTTGTATGCACCGATGCCTCCTACACCTGTACATCACTGCCAACACCACCCTCATGCACACACTTATACACCATTTCTTACCCACACCTATGTACCATTTCCCATCACTTATACCCCACCATCTCTCCATCTATCTCCCACTTATGAGGGGGTGCTGAAAAGTTCCTGACTTTGAGGGTGTCATAAAAGGCCTGGTTGGAGGCCCACCCTTCTGAGTTCTTTTACAGGGCTTAGAAAAGCTGAAGGACCACTGCAATGAGTGTGTGAATCTGAGAGGGGAATATGTTGAATAAAATCAATAATTAACTGATCCTCCTGTATTTTCTTTTACCCAAAGCCAGGAACTTTTCAGCACCCGCTCGTATATACCAATCCTCCATGTCTATTAATTATATTCTTTAAAATACTTTACTATTTCCAGGAAACTTGAATGCTAATGATGCTGAAAACCTTCTTGGTTATGAAATCTACAGTAGTGCCTTGGCAGATGTATTGAGTGAACCGTCATTAAGTATGCCAATAACAGTTGGACTCTATGCTAAGTGGGGCAGTGGAAAATCTTTTTTAATCAACAAATTACAAAGTAAGTTTGAATTGTTCAGAGGGGACCTGAATTGTCTTTGGTGATCCTAATACCTTGATCATAGTATAGAGCAGTGCTTCCTAACCATTTTTTACCTCTGGATCCCTTTGATTCCTATTTTGTTCAGGTGGACCCTCATGGACATTCAATGTTTAATAAAAATTCTGTTATATGTTTATGATTAAATATTATTAGGAATCGTATAAAAAAACTTGTTAAAACATTTTGTGCATTGCAGAAGTAATTACCAATTTATTGCGCATACATTTTAACAACAAAATCTTATGTCCATAAAACCCCAAGGGTTTTATGAACCCCAATTGAGAACCACGGCTGTACTGCGTGTCTGAACTGTTTTAAAACATTAATCATAGTATGAAGGCTAATTGATATATGGTGTAGTGGTTAAGAGCGCGGGCTACCAACCCCAAGATTCCGAGTTCAATTCCAGGTAGTGACCTGAATAATTATAACATCAAAAAATACCTTAGGAATGGAAACCCAGGTTCGAAATTTCCCCAAGACACCTGATGAAGGCTGGAGGGTATATCAGCCAAAACATTGTGCTAATAACAAACACGATAAGGACAAATATCTGTCAAATGTAAATAATTTCACATCTCTTAAATATAGAACTGTACTGCCCTCCTTTCTCTCACATGTACCAATTGAGTACTGAGGGTTGATGTAATCGACTTATCCCCTCCCCCAGATTCCGTTGTTGTTGTTGTTGTAACAAAGTTTGCTGCAATAAAATGCTGTGTTAAAATCTTTGTCACTGTTTTCCCAATATTTTACAGAGGAGATGAAATCTTTTACACAACAGAATGAGAAAATCAACTTCCATTTCACAAAAACTTTGATATTCTTCCTCTTCTTCTTAAACTTTATCATCGGGTTTGGCCTCAGTTTAGCTTTCAACTGGATTGTTGGAATCAGTGTTGGATTTGGATTGTTATTCTTACAGGCTATCGTTTTTGGTACGTATTTTACAGCACTCTTTGCAGTACAGAATGAATGTGTATACATGTAAATATGTATATATACATATATATATATTAGAAATGGGGAAGGCTGGTTATGGGATTATCTTAGGTTTCCCATCCATAAAGGGTTTATTTTTATGGTGTATCGCCAAATCCCCCAAAATTTTTAACAGGCCAATAGGTTTTGGGGATCTGACAATACACCATAAAGCTAAACTGTTTATGAACAGGAAACCTATGGTAATCCCATAAAGTAGCCTCCCCCATTTTTAATATATATTGCTCTACATCTTAGAGTGTGCTTCTTCTTTCAGATATGTGTGTGTGTGATGATGATGATATATATACATGTGTCTCTGTTTATATTTTCAGCTGTAATCAGATATTTTACTCACCGTTACTCCAACCAATTCACTTTACGCATATCACACGTTTTTCAACGACAGATGAAGAGTTTGAAAATGTTGCTGTACTTGTTGTTTTGGAACCCTCGCAAACTGAGTTCTAATGAAGTACCTCACGTTAGGTAAGGCTCAGTGCTTGCTTAAGGGCAAATTTAAATTCTTTACCTGTCAACCAAATTTCACTCACAAGACATTATTAGTCAATGCCTACAGTAGAAAGTACTGCCTCAAAATGCCACACACCTGTATGTAGTGTCTTCTATTATACCTTGAGACCACAGGATGCTACACACACCTCTGTGTGCAGTATCATCTAACAAAGGCTTCAAATTTTGGCTCAAGGCTGGCAATTTTGTGGGGTGGGGATAAATCAGTTACATCCACCCCAGTGCTCAATTGATATTTATTTAATTGACCCCCAAAAGGATGAAAGGCAAAGTTGACCTTCGCAGAGTTTGAACTCAGAATGTGAAGACAGATGAAATACCACCAAGTAATTTACCTATCGTGCTAACGAGTCTAGGTCATTTACCCCACTACCACCACCACCATGGACAATAACTCCCCCAAGACAATTACCCCTGAGGACAACAGATGATGATTTGTAACTTCTTAATATCTTGGAAAGGGGGTAATTAACCAAGTGGGATAATTGTCGTCGGGGGAATTGCCCTATGGTGGGTAATTGTCCTGATACACATGCTAACACTTCTGCCAGCTCACAGTATCATCCACTAATAACACTTTACAAAGGATGACTAAACTGTGTCTTCTTTTATACCCTATCTTCTATCCTATCTATATAAAGTCTTGTGAAGGTGTATGGCTTAGTGGTTTTGGTGTTTGGCTCACAATCGTAAGGTCATGAGTTCGATTCCTCATGGAATATTGTGTCCTTGAGCAAGACACTTTATTTCACGTTGCTCCAGTTCACTCAGTTGGCAAAAGCGAGTTATACCTGTAATTGAAAGGGGCCAGCCTTGTCACATTCTGTGTCACACTGGATCTCCCTGAGAACTACATTAAAGGTACACATGTCTGTGGAATACTCAGCCACTTGCACATTAATTTCATGAGCAGGCTGGAACATTCATCATTGTAACCAACGGAGTGCTAGTATAGTAGTAGTATAAAGTCTTGTGAGTCAACTTTGACCTAATCTTCACCATCATTTATATAGTTTGATATCTTGATGTCATACAACTCTGACATTTTTCACTTTCAGATTTCTCTTCTCTGACTGTACTCGTTTGACAAGTGTTGGAGGTGAGAAGTCCCTAGCTGCCATGATTGGGACTCTTTGTGATGAGGCAGAGCGATCTTATGGGGTCGTAGTAGCTCGACTATTCCGTATAGTCAAGACACAGTCTTACAGTAAGTATAATCAACCCATTTATTCCCCTCCTCAACTGATGTATCCACATCTCCACCCACCCTTACCCTCACCATATTTTGTCTCCTTCAAACATCATCTACACTGCAGTACATTTGAATTAATACTGTCTTGGTTGTCAGGTCACCAATGAGCACTTTGTCTTCCTATAGATTATCGGTCAGCCTGAACAACCTGCCTTTTGGTTGTTTGCAGATATGAAGTTTAACCTTTTTAATAGCTAACTGCCTGAGATTGACCCTGGTTCTTAGATAAAAACTTCCCATTTTAATCCTTTAGCTTTTAAACCAGCCATCTCCAACCCAAATATTTTGTCTGTATTATGTTCAAACTGGCTAGAACTGGTCTCTCAATATCATTCTACAACACCTTTGGCAATATGCCATACTTCAGAAGACTTGTTAAGCCAAGTGTAGTCATGGCTGATGCTGGTGCCACGTAACTGGCACCTCATGCTGGTGGCATGTAAGAGGCACCAATTACATTCTTGGAGTGGTTGGCATTAAGAAAGGCATCCAGCCATAGAAACCATGCCAAATCAAATTGGAACCTGGTACAGCTCTCCAGCTTACCAGTTTCAGTTGAACCGTCTAACCCATACCAGCATGGAAAGCAGTTGCTAAATGATGCAACCCTAGTGCTCGACTGGTACTTTTTTGTCGACCCCAAAAGAATGAAAGGCAAAGTCAACCTCAGTGGAAATTGAACTCAAAACGTGAAGATGGACGAAATGCCACAAAGTATTTTGCCCAGCATAACAATTCCACCAGCTAACTGCCTTAGAAAGAATTATTCTTATCAATTGTTAGACATTTCTATATTTCTCAATAAAATATGACCAATAAATGGAATGCAACTAAATGAAAATTCTTATTTGTATGTTTTGTTTCCTTTCTATTTATAATGTTTCTTTTTGTTTGTAGAAAAAGGCAAAGGTAAATTTAAAACTGCCTGCTGTATCCCTTACTTTGTGATAGCGATGTTGGTGTTTGTCTGTTTCTGTATTTCCTTGTATCTTCTTGTGAAGAACGGCACCAAGAACACGTCAATAAATGCAGCAACAATCACTTTGTTCAGTATAGTTGTCTTGTCTTTCATTATGAACATCCATACATGGGGACGTGCTTTGCTATCACTGACTGTATCACAGAAGAAACGGATCGTTCGAGCTGCCGACCAACTCGAATTGCTAAAGATGGACGGGTTCATGCAGAAGCTGAAACATGAAGTTGATCTTATGAGTAAAATGGTCCTTTGCTTAGATTCATTCACTGGAACTCAAACCAGACTTGTAGTTATCGTCGACGGCCTCGACAGCTGTGAGCAGGGCAAAGTACTGAGTGTGCTGGACACGGTCAAGACTTTGTTCTCCGACGACAACTCTCCATTTATCACCATTCTAGCTGTCGATCCTCATATCATCATTAAAGGAATCGAGCAGAATCTTCGAGTGTCTGTTCTGGACTCCAATGTTCATGGTTACGACTACCTAAGAAACATTGTACATTTACCATTCTTCCTACAGAGTCAGGGATTACGTGTCCAGAAAGGGGACTCACTACTTTTCAGCTCATTCAGTACAGCAGATTATACAGATTCTCCAGGAAAACTTAAGGTAATTCTTCAACTGGTTTCACAATTTTGGGTTTTCTTTGTTGGAATGAGTGTGTATGTGTCTAAGTGGGGAACTAGCAGGAGTTAATAGCTGTGTGAAGGGTCAGGCAATGCATGAGGGTAAAAGTGGCTTTAACAATACTCTCTTTACAGAAATGGTGTTATGAACAATATTATTTATTATTTCAGTTAATTTATTAACCCTTTCATTACCATATTTGTTTTGAAATACATGGCCTTTGTTTCAATTAATTTTTAGCATCTGTGCCATTAACAGGAGAATCAGTTAATTATGATTTTATTCAACATATTTCTCTCTCAGATTCACACATATTGCAGCAGTCGTTCAGTTTTTCTAAGCCCTGCAAAAGAACTCAGAAGGTTGGGCCTCCAACCAGGCCTTTCACAATACCCTTAAAACCAGGAACTTTTCAGCCCTTCCTTGTATGTGTGTGTGTATTGTTTATTTGTGAATTAAGGCTACCATTGGTTTTATGTTAAGAAGAGTGGGGAAAATACATGTGTGTGTGTGTAAATAAAAAAACCGTAAATATGTAAAATAAGTAAAAAAATCTATTTTTCCAGTAATTGATGAATAAATGTCTGAATTTATAAACCAATCATACTCACACTGGCTTTGTACAACATTATTTAAATTCTATCATTCCTGTTTTGTGTGCAGCATCAGGAACCAGCAGAATCAAAACTGAAGAAGCTCAAACAATGGCGTACAGCCAGTCTCCAACTGTCCAACACGACCACCTCGACCTTTGATCTTTCACACACTTTGGTTAAAAACGATTACTTCAGTGATATCAACCCTCGAAGCATGCGACGTTTATTAAACATTGTTGCAGTTACAGGTGAGCATCTGGTGCTGTGGTGGCTAGAATGACACTCGTCAAGGGAAGAACAAATGTGCTTTAACTTTGTATATGTATCCAGCTTAAATATTCTACCTGTTTTATATTCAACCTGGCCAGATCTGGCCCCTCATGTCTACCCTACAATATCATTCTAAAAATCAACAGTTACCTCATAAAAATCTGAAAGCTCTAAGACAATGCAAGATTAATTCAAAACAAAGTGAATAAATAAAAATTTACATTTGACAGAATAGTCTGAATGCTAAGGGGTCAATAGAAAGCTGTGTAGTTCTGTAGCTGTGTAGCCCTAGGTCTTGACTCCTCAGGTTGGTTTCCATAGTGCTTGAGTGACTAAAATCACAACATTCTCTGGAGTTACTCATTTACGGTCAAGTGGACTGGAACAATATGAAATGAAGTGTCTTGCACAAGGACACATCACACTGCCAGTCTGGGAATTGAAACCACGATCTAATGATTGTGAGTACGACACTCTAACCATTAGTGCCCCACCCCATATATATATATATATATACACACATGGGGTTGGCCAAAAGTCAGTTGACAGTAAATCAAAACCATTTAATTCCAAGATTTATTTATGATTAACAACTGAATGAATTTAATAAAAGCATCTAAATATGAAACATCATGAAAATTGGTCAAACTGAAGTCCTTGTGCGACACATTTTCCCATTCAAGTCAATACAGAATTACAGATAGTATTTATGGAAGTTTGATGTACTGTCGGGTGACTTTAGTGTGTGTGTGTGTGTGACCTATATAGTACTTTTGTAAGTAGGGCTAATTAAGCTGTTTCTCTGTAGATGGAAAAAATTATGAACAACCTTAAACGATTTTTGAATCTTATTGAACTCTCATCAGAGTCGTCCACATCAATTTCACTAATCCCAGAGAAACAAGCAGCCAATCTGTTTATATGCTCAACAATTACAGTAACTGCAGAAAACTGGGGATACTAATTTGCATATTATAAGTGTTAACACTTTATTTTAAATATCAGGGGTCTGTCAAAGGGGATCTCAGTCCAGTGTGTATAATGGGTTCTTTCAATTTCTGTCTACCAAATGCACTCACAAGGCTTTGGTCAGCACAAAGATATAGAAGACACTTCCCCAAGGTACCACACAGTGGAACTGAACCCAGAACCATGTAGATGGGAAGCAAACTTACTGCACAGCTATGCTTTGCTTAGGTCTGTATACATGTATTTATACAGATGGATAAATACGTAGTGTGTATGCGTGTCCATACATAGACATGTGTATATAATGAACTCTTTATGTCGATTTCTACATATGAATGTTCCAGTTGCTCAATCAGCTGGACAGTAACATAATCAACAACAACATAAAAATAATAATAATAAACTTATTGTGTACAGTGTTCAGGTGCACTACAACTCATTAGAAAAAGTAGCCAAAAGAGCATGGACAATAGGTAGAATGTGCACTGGAGGTAAGTAATGCATCAGTCATTTAAAAGGAAAAGGGCATCAGGTGTATTG
Source organism: Octopus bimaculoides (assembly GCF_046866305.1). Taxonomy (NCBI): domain Eukaryota; kingdom Metazoa; phylum Mollusca; class Cephalopoda; order Octopoda; family Octopodidae; genus Octopus; species Octopus bimaculoides. Next base: position 55,019,814 of record NC_142940.1, on the reverse strand, counting down.
TTGGTGAATTTCAGGAAGCATGACAACACTAGCAACAGTCTCAGAAACAATGGTGACACATTTAACAACACCTTAGTAACATTAAACAACACATTGGCAACGGCATCTGCAATGCATTAACAATGGCACATAAATAACCGTTACACCTTAACCACATTAACTACAATCATCTTCTATTGGTTTCCAACTGTTCCTAAAGAACTGAAATAATGAACTTTCTTCTCTTCCAATACAGGACGTCTTCTCCGAGCATATGGTATAGAATTTAGTTGGTACCCGCCTTGCCGCATGGATCAATTTGGTGGAACAGTGGCCTTATCATGCCTCATGGGTAATTCTAGAGTTTGAAGATACAGAAAACATGGATGACTCAACCACTTTGATTTCTATTTACAAAAAGTAAGTGATTGATGTGTAAGCTATAATTCTGTATTAACAGTATCAAGACAGGAAGAAATATTTTAAGCCGCATCATTTCCCGTTGTGAAGTGACATAGCTTAGTGGTGAGGTTATTAAGCTTACCATCATATGGTCAGGAGTTCAATTCCTAGTGATGTGTTATGTCCTTGAGCAAGGCACTTTATTTCACATTGCTCCAGTCCACTCAGCTGGTAAAAATGAGTAGTACCTGTAATTCAATGGGGCCAGCCTTGTCACATTCTGTGTCGCGCTGAATCTCCTTGAGAAGTACATTAAGGGTACACATGTCTGCAGTGCTCACCCCTTGCACATTAATTTCATGAGCAAGCTGTTCCATTGCTCTGATCAACTGGAACCCTCATCATAACTGACAGAGTACCAGTTTATGTCCCATCAAACTGCTCCTCTTTTGTCCACCGCTCACTACTTTCACTTCTGCTCCTATATCTAACTATCTGTTACTTTCCCCCTCCTGATCTACTAACTGTATCATCCAGCACTGGGTTAATCATTGAGCAAAATAAGCACATGTTTTGGGCATGAAGGCAGAGGTGGGGGGGGGGGGGGCGCATCACAGAAATGGTAAATGTTACAGCACAAAAGAAATCACTTTAAACTTGCTAAAATAATATTCAGCATGTACCAGAAGTTTGAACTGCTTCCCTTGTGAGTAATCCAGTACCTTAATCTTACAATTCCTGTGTCTCATTATCCTCTCTTCTCTCATTTACTTCCAGATCAATATTTGTAATTAGTAGCTTATATTTTTTATTAGCTTATATTGTTTTCTGTTTTCCTCAGAGTTGCAAACAAAATTCCAACATCCCGTGACATTGATCCTCTCCTTGAAATTGACAAAGATGTCCGGAAACTGGAGGTTTTTCTTGCTAATTCCAATCGAAACCAACCAATTTTGAATGTTGGGGATCTGAAGAAATTCTTGCCATGTACCATTAATTTAGATCCTTACTTAAGAAAACTTATTCGAGGTTTGTACTGATCTGTCTTTATCATATAACCTGTTGTAGTCCTTGTAGTAGTTATTTTGTCATACAGACATATAGAATATGCGGCTAATTAGCTTACAAAAAAATATTTAAATTATTCAGAGCATTAAATCACTTCACTATTCTCTTTATATTTTGTTTATATTTCAGAAACTAAAAAAAATATGGATCTTCAACGATCTGAATATTCTTATAATTCCATTTATCCTGTGATACCTTCCGGCCCTTCACCAGCACCGTCATTAATTGGTCCTCGGGGAGATGGAGACCTTGGTCTGCGAGGTTTATATCCTACTGTCTTACCTTCCTCAGCATCAAATCGTTTCATGGCGCCATGTAATCAGCCTGTTCCGATATCTCATCCTACCATGTTTACAACTTCATCTGGTTCATATCTAATATCACAGCCAGTAGGTCCGCACCCAATACCACCACCACATCAATTGACGATTCCACCAATATTGCCAAAGGTTAGAACAACATTTTTTTTCATTCATAACAAAGAATTTGTTAGTTTTAGAGGGTGGTGGTACCAGCCTAGTTACAGAGCAAAGGGTGAAACCAGACTATTTCTCTATTTCCATAGTAGAAGGTAAATCAGGATGTAGTCAGAAATATCTCATGAGTATTTGGTAAAGAATAATAATAATAATAATGACTTTGCCTTTCATCCTTTCGGGGTCGATTAAATAAGTACCAGTAAGCACTGGGGTCGATGTAATCGACTTAATCCCTTTGTTTGTCCTCTCTATGTTTAGCCCCCTATGGGCAATAAAAATTTTTAAAAAATAATGATAATAACACCAACAACATCCATCGTTGTCAACAATGACCAAGGACATTGCATGGAAGAAAACAGGTCGCAATATGTCCGGCAATGGCTGATTAATCCAATGTGTGTTCAGAAGTCTCTGCCTCAGGTCAGGCAGTGGTGATCTGTTGGGACTGAAGGCACCGAGATGGCTCTGGACTTGCATAGCTCACATTTTGTTGGTGCAACCTCACCTGACAGGGTGGTCTTCTGATTGCATTTCCCAGATGCCAAGGTTGGTCTCAAAGCTCTTCAGTGAGGCTTTAAGTGTATCCTTGAATAGAAAGGACTGCAGTGGTCCTTTATATTTTATTAATTAGTATTTTTAATAAGAATAATGAACTGAAGTCAATTAGTGTTTCTATAGAATTACAAAGCTGAGTTCCATCCAAATCAAGTGTAACAATGACAGCGTTATTTGTCATCTGTTTACTGCAAGATTGAAACCTACCATCTTAAAATTTCATTTAGACCAACCCAGAGGAAGATGTGGCTGTGTGGGTAAGAAGCTTGCTTTCCAACCATAAGGTCTTGGGTTCAGTTCCACTGTGCAGTGCTTTGGATGTCTTCTACTATAGCTCAAGGCCAACCAAAGCCATGTTAGTTGATGTAATAGAGGGAAGCTGAACAAAGCCCATCATGTGTGTGTGTGTTTGCCCCAGAAAGTGTGTGTGTGTGTGTGTGTGTGTGTGTGTGTGTTGCCCCAGAAATGTCCCACTTATGACAAATAATAAAACACCTATTTATCATATTTTACAATGAAAAGAAAGTTGAATAGACAACTGTTGATCTTTTTTATGTAAGTCTGTGTCCTAATAAATGTTTTGTATTTCTCTTTGTCAGTCACAGAAGAGGATCAGCAGTTACAGTGTGCAGGATGTTTGCAACCTTCTCTCCAAAATTCAAGGTATTAAAGAAGAAAACCTCATCGCTTACTCCAAATTGGTAGAAACTAACAACATTAGTGGCCTTGTCCTTCTCTGCTGTGATTTTGATGAACTCAAATGTGTCATGTGTATGCGATTCGGAGACTGGCAATTGTTTCGAGCTATGGTTCAGGAATTACGAGATCAGGAAGTTGCTCAACTTTTGAGCCCTAATTATCGATCAAACACTGCAGAAACTCCTTCTTCAAGCCGGAACAATCATTTTTCACAAATGAAATCCAAACCCAGTGACCCTCTCTTGTCACGTAACCAAGATTCAGATTCTATTTTAGAATGTCCGTTAGAAGAGCAATATGAGGAGGAAACTTCGAGCAGTCTCCTGTCTCCAATCCAACCGAAACGTGTAAATAGTCTTTATGCCCAGATGGACATGGAATGTGGTATGTTAAGGGAAGTGATTGAAGATTTTACAGAGACTGTAATGGATGATAGTAAAAATGAAATGGATGTTTCATCTGAGGTGTCCATCCATACTCAGCAAGATTCAAAGTATCCATTGTCACACTGTGCTCTTGATATCGATACAGAACTGGATGACTTGAAGACCGACTCTCTGGCTGTGACAAGCAGTTTCTACTTAGAAGATACTGATGAATCTCTTGATCAAACAGACTCGGCTCCTCTTCTACAGCAAGCCTCAAGTGACGACATTTTTGCTTCTGTCACATTGATCCCCACCAGTCGTTCTCTTGGACAGTTAAACACCCATACTTTTGGTGAATCAGGTTTAAAACTACCCCATTCTAAAGAAGTATCATCTGACCTTGTATGTAACCGTCCTGTGGTGATGAAGATAGCTGAGTATACAGACTCTACAGATCCTAATGCTGTCCCTACAATGATATCCATGCAAGACTTGCAACCACAATCCCATTCTGAACAATCTAGTTTTATCCAATTTGTCCAAGATTCTAAATCAAGATCTGTACAAAATACAAACGCAAAAAGACGATCCGGTTCGGGTGTTACTGATATTGAAGATCACGAAATGCTATAGATGTATCCAGTGATATCACACAGTTCAAATAATATTCACAGTATTTTATAATTCCTGTGGAACTCTTTAACTGGAGATTGTTGCTAAAGCAACAGCAATTAGGAAAAGAACTATCAGAAGTTGATTATTTTCAACTTCTAATTAAAATTGGGAAAGGGTAATGTAAAACATAGGAAATATAAATAAATGATTCCAATTGAATTTAACTACATTTCATTGTTATTGTCATTATTAATATAACGCTCAGAACTCCAGCGGCTGCTATTTCGGCCACCAGCCACAGCTACAACTAGCCCAGCAGTCACTTTATTGGCCAGTATTTTCTGCATTGGAAAACCAGATAGTAACTGCTGGTTCAGCTGGCACCACAAGCACCAGTATTGGCGATAAAGCAAAAAGAAAAACAAGTAATAAGGACAATAAAGCAAAGAGAAAAACAAATAGTAAGGACAATGTTGCCCTCTGTTTAGCATTTTATTTCAATATGAGAGACAGAAAATGCATTGTAGTGACACTGAAACAATATTATATGGAAAATCATTTTTTTGGGCTCTTTTACCCAGGGAACCTGGGGTGAGAGAAAAGGTAAACTTTTCTGTTAGTAAGTCAGACTAGATTTGGTATTTACATTGGTACCTCAAATTTGTGGGTTCAAATCCAGCTATGGTGAATTCGAAGGTCATAAAATTAAAGTACCACTAAGGTACTGGAGTTAATACACCAAATGAGACACTGTAATTCATTCTTGTGTCTAATTAAAAAGAAAATTTTTCGTTTTCTGTAGGCAGAGGCATGGTAGTGTGGTTAAGGAGTTATTTCCCTTGTCTTACATATTTCTCTCTCTTAGTTCTGTGAATTTGGCAAAAATTCAGGAGAAAATTTCAACACAAATCATCCCTTTTCAAATATTACCCCAAAGAATGAAAATTATAATATCTAAAACCTTTTCTTTCCTTCTGAATATTATACCAAGTCGAGATTTTTAGTTAAAAAAATCACTAAAATATGCCTTTCTCTCTTTCTCCCTATCATCATTTCCCATTTCTCTCTTTGTTATTTGTTTCATTTGTTCCATCTTCAATTTCTACACCCTACTTTTCGTTTTCAGCATCCATTTCTATTTCTCAACCCTACATGGCTTTCTATCTTCATCTTCACCTTCGCCCCAATTATAGACTCTCTCCTTCTTTCTACCTTTATCTTCCTCTTCACCCACTTATACCCCCTTTCTTTCACTCACCAATTGACAGTGTATTTGTCTCCCACATCCACAGCAGCTACAATCCTTGTCATTTCCTATCAAACTGCTCTATTTGCTGGCCATTACATTTACACAGTTATGTTTGCTGCAACACTGCATTCTCTCTCTCTCTCTCTCTCAACCAATGACATAATATAGTCAGAGAGAGAGAAAGTGAAAAGAACTGAGTTTACAAAAACTGATAGACACAAGGAAATATTCATAAAGGAATCTAAGCATTCAGCAGATTGGCCTAAGTGGAGGAGAAGGAAATGAAAAGATGATTAAAATGTGTATGATTGTAGAATGGAGATTTTCTCAAGGCTGTATAAGAAGTAATACAAGACAACGGTAATCTCATCTAGATTTGATACATAAGTAGGGTAGATAAATAATTAAGAACCTTTATATGGTATGCACAGAAATAAGAGAGGCAGCACCATTCATGACCTTTGTCAGTCATCCCTGGTTGGTGAGATTTCCGCAGATGATGTTCAATTTGAACTTTTGTAAGTCAACACTCATTAGAAAAGCTTTGGAAAGGGATGGATTCCAAAGGTTTGTAGCAGTGGAGAAGAATGACTGGGTAAAGTGTTTTGTGAAGGGTTGGAAGAATGAGATAGAATAGGGATAATAAAGTGGAGGGAAAACAGATGAATCACTTGAGCCTTGATAGATAGGGTAATACTCCTTAGTAGTTTAAAGGAGCAGAAAGTAACTGACACTCCATTGGTTACGACGATGAGGGTTCCAGTTGATCCAATCAATGGAACAGCCTGCTTGTGAAATTAATGTGACAGTGGCAGAATACTCCACAGACTTGTGTACCCTTAACATAGTTCTTAGGGAGATTCAGCGTGCACAAAATGGGACAAGGCTGGCCCTTTGAAATACGAGTACTATTCATTTTTGCCAGCTGAGTGGACTGAAGTAACATAAAATAAAGTGTCTTGCTCAAGGATATAATATGCCACCAAGAATCGAACTCATGATCTTACAATCCTGAGCCAAATACCCTAACTGCTAAGCCATGTGCTTTCACAAGTAGAAGTAACAATATTTGGGTGCTAATGGCTGCTATGTCTTGAAGAAGGAATTAATTGAATGTCCTTTGTCCTTTTTGGATCTCTGATGTTTCTAGTGACACCATCACAAGTTATATAATATTTGTGCATTTTAAAGTGTTAGCAACTGATTAATGTCGAATTCTTTTCTGACCTTGAATTTCCTAGCCTTTCTGATGAAGTTTTGGCAGTGTTATTCTACATGTGAGAGTTGTCACAAATATGAGCAATGAGACCCAGCATCTATAAAGGCTTTGAGAGTAGTTGATGCGTGGTGAAGGTCCAGGTGAAATGAAGTTTCCTTGATGTATGTGGGATGAGAATATTCTGATGCTGTTGATGGGAGTCTAAATTGTTATGTTTCAATTGCAGAATATGTTTTTGAGGTCTCTCTGATCGTGGAAGCAGAGAGTTTGGTATGACGTGTAACCACAAATGTGGCCGTATATTTTCTACACTGGAATATTTGTGTTTAGAAATAACAATAAGTAAATATGCAGAAAGAAAAATATAAGAGACAAGAGATATAACCAAACTTCGCAGCACACTGATATAGGTAGTATAGCTAACGCTTTTTGGAGACACTCTGTCGTAACAGTTTGGTAGGTAGTTGTAATACTAAGCAAAGAGCTGACAGACAGTGGAGCTACCTGCTGGACAAAATAAGTTATGTCTAAAGTCCTAGATGATGGTAAGGTCTTTGTGTCCTTATTGGGAATATTGGATGGCAGTTACAATTTCCTCTCAGAGAGAAGGCCACAAACAAAAGCCCTACAAAATCAATTGAACACTATTTATACAAGATTACTACGAACACTCAACACAATATAGAAGAAGCATAAAACCAATGCCGAACTCTATGACAGTCTACTTCCAATAACAACCACACTACAACAACAAAGGTTAAAGTTTCCAAATCACTATTAGAAAAGCGAGAAAAAAAAAAGCAAAAACTAGGTAGTACACCATTCGTTGCTATGAAAGCCTATTCACAGCGAAATATCAAGTGAAAGGCTTCACTTTATGTACATCGACCATCTGGTACAAAATACAAGGATAAAGTTGGGAAATCTGCCTTCTGCTAAGTACAAGAGGTCACTTGTACTTACAGGAGGAACAAGTGTCCGAGTTCACTTGTAAAAGTAACAAATTTTCTATAGTATTTATTCTAAGTCAACAAATATGTCCAGCTACACTATAGTGTCAACCTAGGTTCTCTTATGACATCTCAAATTGTTCTATAGTAGTCAATAGCAATCTGCGGTATGTGGGACTTTCTAAATGGCCTGCCGAACGAAAATTTACTCTGAATTTAGTGAAGTTTGACTAATGATAAACCATGCTAATGATGCAACCTGCTTTACAAAAAAAGGTTGCCCATACCTGTTCTTTTGTGTTACCCTAGGTTTGCCTAATAACACGTCCAAATATTTTATAGTGTTAACCAATGTTAACTAATGCTATAATACAACTGTTCTGCAGTGTTAATCTAAGTGTAATTTAATGCTACATCCATCTGTTCTCATTACACAAGAATGATCAAAGCATTTTAATATTAATGTCTATGTTCACAGGTATGACACCCACACATCTAAATAATCAAACACAGATATCTCTTAACGTAAAATATGACTTTCACATTCTCCTCTTCCTCCTCCATTCAATCAAACTGCAGTGCTGCTGGTATTATATAATACTGTCGATCTGTGAACCAGTTTCTGTCTACAGCTGCCAATTCACATATTAGCTTGAAAGACAGGTTTCTAGTACACGATGTGCCATTTTGACGTCTTTTACAGGCAACTTCCAGGGGGGAAAAAGAACTAATTGATGATCATGCTTAATAGAACGGAAGTTGTATTTTATACATGCATTTTTGTTTTTAGTTTAAATGATCACTTCTGCATTTTCTAATTGGAAATGGTATAAGGGTCTACTTATATATGTACATACTATTATGCGTGCATGCCCGCATACACACAATACATGTACATTCATATGTACACACATATAATGTGTGTGTTAGTAACTGTGTTTTTATGTGCATACATATATATATATATACACACATTTACAGCATGTATGAGTGTTTGACAGCTGAAGTTCTACTGTATGTGTATCCAAGTAATGTCTATAATATACATGTTTTTATACATAGATATGCTTGCGGATATATGTATGGATATAAATTAAAATATTCGAGAATGTTCTAGGATGA
>NC_142940.1:54977909-55010609 GCF_046866305.1 Octopus bimaculoides | reverse complement strand
TTGCTGGGTGCTTCACAATTCCACACATAGTTCATGTAAGGAAAAGACGCGAACAAGATCTCTCTGAATAAATAACAATAATAATTTATTTTGCCTGAATAAACATTCCATCTCTGGTTAGCGGTAGCCGTAAACGCCTAGGTGAAGAAGCAGCAGGGTTGGTAGTTAGACACAAGGTAATAAGGCATTATTACAGACCCACAGTGTCGCTCGCCATTAAAGGTCCCATTCTCCAAGGAGCTGCTCTAAGTTGTGTCCTGCCAGGTCAGAAGCCGTGATCGAAAAGAGTGAATGGTGGTGAACCCTAGCTGCTCATGATGATTGCGGATGCGCATAAGGGGCTTCTGTCAGGTCTTCAGAAGGCTCTAATCCTTGCGTATGCGTAGATGAATGTTCCAACATGGCATCTAGAACCATACGTTACTACTGAGACATCAAATTATTATCTAATTTACTCGGGTGTCCATTCATTCTTCATCACGAACTTGTTTCTATTTTCAAATAAGTAGATTCTGCAATTGTTGATTATATTGACTCCAGTGCTCAACTGGTATTTATTTTATTGACCCTGAAAAGATGAAAGGCAAAGTCGCTCCCATCACAACTTGAACTCAGAATGTTAAACCAAAATTAAATTCTGCAAAGCATTTTGTCCAGCGTGTTAATGATTCTGCCGGCTTGCCACGTGCAATTATTAACCATTCCTCCGTAGACACCAATTTCCACAGTTCTTACTCTTAAGAGTATTTCAAATTACTAATGGTAAATGGAATAAGACTCACTACACTGACGAACACATGCCTCACTTATTAAACAAGTTGCTAATTATTTTCCTGTATTGTTATACCATGTTTAACTCTCTGGAGTAATCTTAATAACTCTCCTCACCTCGAATCAACAAGATAGAACCAATTCAAGTGTTTCTTTTAACACCATGCTATACCATTCTCTAATGTAATTATAATGAGCTAAAATGACCCAGCAAAAAAGAATGTGATTCTGTTTATATTTACAATCTGACATTACAACTTCACAAAATGGTATATCTTGTTTGTATTTGTTTTCCATGGTTGTTCTCCTATATTTCTCTCATAGAATTCACCTCCTCCTACTTAACTGGTTTTATTTCAGTCTTTGAGAAGTATATCAAAAAATCAATACCATTCATTTATTTCCTTCATTTTCAAAGTATGTACTTAATATATCAGACCATAAGAGCTCTCCTCCATTCCAAATATAGAAAGTTAAAATGTTATATTACGAGCTGTCCTTTATATATAACAGGTTTAGCGCATGTCATTTGTATCATATTACTCTTACCGAAACACACATTTTCAATAAATCTCTCTAGATAAACTAGTCACCCTCTTGTAAAGAAAGGGATATCCTTTCTCTATTTTATTTTTAAAAGATTAGACATACGACTATGGGGAAAGAATACCAGTCTAAGCCATGAGTCAATGAGAGAGAAAGAAGAATGTAGACAGAAATTATCAAGAGCAGGAGGTTGGGAAGGCTATTTATGTCTGCAGCACCCCTTGTTAGATTCCACTGTGTTTAGAGTACAATTTCCCTTTGTTGACCTATTTAGTGTACGACTGACTGGATATGTTTCCAATATGTCATGCTTGAAGCGTTTTATTTTTATCTTAATGTCATAATAGCACCAGGGTGAAAGGGAGAGAGAGAGTGAGAGAGAGAGAGAGAGAGAGAGAGAGAGAGAGAGAGAGAGAGAGAGAGAAAGAGAGAGAGAGAGAAAGAGAGGAACATTAGAGAAAACGTAAAACAAACTGGCTTGCGAAAGAAATCTTTTTTCAAGTATTTGTATTGAGTTTATTATCACTGTCAGAAATTTAATAAACACAGCCATCTGGAAACTTGTAGAGTTCCTGACAACACAACTTATGATGGCATCTCACGATATTAATGGGTTTTTTAAAGAGAGATATTTAGTGTAGAAAAAGAGAGAAAATACGCATTCCTGAAACAAACTGGAAAATTTTCAGGAAGTATTTATAATTATTAATAATTCTCTTATTTTTATTAATTTCAAACAAATAATTTTCCCAATAATCTACACGGAGACATTTAATTACATGGCGATCTAATGTTGAATGTCGAATGTAGATCGCTGACTGATCTGATTTGAATATAGGATAAAGACAGATGTTACGAGGTCAGGTGAACCTGACGGTGATCTAATGTTGAATGTGATGTTAGGAAAGATAAACGACATCAACATAACGTTCGTGACTGACAGAATTTAATTATAAGAGGAGTAGAAATATCAATGGGTGTGGCATAAGGTTTTTATGGGAAATAAACCGAATTTTGATGGCATAAAAAGACATATACGGGCATATTTAGTTGCTCTCTAATTTCAGCTGCGCATATTCAGTGAAAAAAGTTTTTTTTACTGCACATTAAAGAATGTAATATTTTAAGCAACTTCGCTTATAGGACCTGAGTTGATGTTTGAGACATTTTTTTGTCATCAAATACAACATTCTGTCTACAGACACAAATTATGGTGTGATTAGGTTTAAACACAATTTATAGACTATATTATTCCGCAGGGTGATGGAAACTCAATTACAACATTCTGAAGTATTCAGAGAACTGAACTTACATAATAAAACAAAAATACTCAAAATGAAACACACCATCTACATATAAGAAGGTCACTTTGTTTCTTCAGTAAACTCCAACAAATTTACGTATACAATCACCCATCACCCCCAACATCACAGAAACATCCATAACACCTTCCTAAGAACACTATTCCGCCCAGTCTGTGCAGACAAACAACAACCACATGCACACAAATAGCAACATTAATATCTTGTAACGGGATACCCTTGCACCTAATTATAAAGTTTAGAGAAACAACTGCCACACTATTAGATATACAAAAAGTCAGTCACAGTCACAGCTGGAAACCATTTGATCAGAGGTTTGCTCGATCAAAGCAAGCTAAGGACTAAAAGGCAACATTAACAACCTCACCTGTCTCCATTGAGACAGCTGTTGAAATTCTTTGCAGCTAAAATGTAGGACGAGAATGAACAGAGTATGAGAAGGATATCTGTAAGCACTAGGTGATTAAATCTAGTCTCTTTCGTTCTGGAATTAACACCTTTCAACCTCTAACACCTGAGTCTTCCATGACTTGCTATCATAACATCTTTTAGATGCAGATGGCCAAGATTCCATTTTTAAATGCATTGTAAAAAAAAAGGCCTCAAAAGGCCTGAAGTAGTAAGGATATCCGAGATTAAGATAGCAAGTTGGTAGTGAGAGAAACTTATGACTATGCATTGCTGGAGAGGTCTGATAAGACCGAAACGTCGAAAGTTGTCACTATGTTCTGCTAAAGATCAGACAATGCTTCTCCTCGCTACATTATGTATTTCCAGTTTTAACCAATTAGTACTCTATTGAAGTTTATCTTTTATCTCTTGTTTCAATCATTTGACTGCGGCCATGCTGGAACACCGCCTTGAAGTACTTTTGATCGCATGAATCGACCCCAGTGCTTATTTTTTAAAGCCTGGTGTTTATTCTATCAGTCTGTTTTGCCGAATCGCTAAGTTACGGCTGACGTAAACACATCAACACCAGTTGTCAAGGGCCAGTGGGGGAAAACACATACACAAAGACACGCGCATTACCCCCCCCCCCCCCATGTATGTATACAAGAGGTTTCTTTCAGTTTCCGTCAACCAAATCCACCTACAAAGCCTCCACGCAGTGAGACTGAACCTGGAACCATGTGATTGAGATGTAAACTTCTTATCACACAGCCACGCCAGCCCCTATAAAAACTAAGCAACTGGCCAGTTTGGGACCTGAACACACGACATTGATTTTATCGGCACGAATTACAAATTGCGAATAACGAATTTCAATAATTATTATTTTATGTCTGTTTTGAGTTCTTACCCTTAGTTTTGTTTGATTTCATTAAGTATTCTTCAACATCTATCATAACGGTGTGTTTATGATTATTAAAAGTGTCATGCTCGCCCTATTAAGTTAGCACTTAGTTCACCATTTAAGAAAATTAGTCGGGTTTAACTTGAGAAAGTTCAGGGTCAAAGATGAAACGAAGTAAGAATGGTATGGAAAATGTTATTTGCACAACTGTCCAACCCATGCAAGTGATAAAATGAAATAACCAGATGTTAAAACAGTAGCAGCTATAAAAATATTACACACACACACATGTATATAAGTATGTGGGTCGATAGGTATGTGTGTATAATGTTACTTATGTGTGACTAGTTGTAATAAGTAGGGTGTTAATCTTTTATCTTCCCATTACCAAAATTTAATAATGATATTGTCTACAAAAACGACATATAATGATTAATTAAGTATTTTCATTAAGGTGATGTCGTTAGAAGCTAATAAAGCTTTAAGCTTTTATATCTCCAGGCCATTTAAGAAGATGGTTTTACAAGGGATAGTGCAATGAACTCCATTCATTTATTGCAGACCATAAAACTGCAAATCTTTCATTAATTTTCAAGACACGACCCAGGTTTGGTTGCGAGCCAGAAAAATCGATAGCCAGTCCATAATATTTCACCAGCTTTGCTATTATCAGCTATTACAAAACTGCCAGCATCTAGTGCTGATATGCACACTTGGCTGAAGCACTTTAACTACAGATATGATACAAGAATAAAAAGAACAAAGAAGAAGAAAAAAAAGTAACTTTCGTTTACTGCCTTCCTTCTTTGCTCCCATTTTCCTATTGTTGGCATCAAAGAATGGCATATTAAAGAGACATTCAAGTAAATATTGACATTTAAGCAGTGTACTGAAGAAGAGTGAAATTAATAAGTAATGAATGATCACTCTAACAAGGCGAGACAACATAAATTCTTACAGATTCAAGTCATTTGTAACATTTTAGGCTTTATCATGAAATTGAAATGCAATGAAATGAAAATAATTAAATAAACGGTAGTTTTGATATAATGCTTTAATGTTCTGCGGCATTTTGTCCAAGACAAATGCTGAAGTTAAGAGATGCTTTCTGGAAACCTTTTATGGAGGAAACAATGCCTAGTTCTTGCATTATATACTTTTTTTTTCTGTTAAAAAGCAAACTGTTTCTAGTTGTAGCTTTTGAGAACCTCACAATTATATGTGTTCGAGGGAGTCCCTTGGAATGTTTCCAGTCTCTTTCTCCAGCTTAAATGAAATTTAATATTCTCGGGAAAGTTGGCAATGGATGGGTGGGGTGCTGTGAGATTTCTTTCTTTGTTTAAAGTATGTTAGTGAAGTGAAGTAACTGAAACAAAGAATTGAAACCAATCACAGACTCTTATCCACTAGAAACACACACACACACACACATATATATATATATGTGTGTGATATACGCTCTGCGTACATACACGTACATATCCCAACTGTTATCTCTACTTTATAAATTCGTCATATTATTAATTGCCTTTCTATCTTTATAAATTATAAGGTTGCCATGAAATCTTCACCAACACCATATTTTACTTCTCCCCTCCTCTTCCTACATCATACCGCCCCGCTTCCGAAAATGACCTCTCTCTCTCTCTCTTTCGCTCTCTTTTCCCCCTCTTACTGTACGTATATAAAACATTCGTTTTCTCTTTATTTATACTAGTTATTGTTGAAGAAAGGGAGAAAGAAATAGCACGAGAGGAGAGAGAGAAGGATGGAAAAGTATACAGAGATAGACAGAAGAGGAAATGGAGGGGGGTGTCAAAGAGTGATGGAGAATGACTTGGAGGAGAGAGGGTTGTCTAGAGGTCAGAACTGGTTAAGTAAATATAAATCAAAAGCACTCCAGCTATGACCATCGTGTCTTTTGTTCAGGTATCATGTATTTAATACTACGTAATCCAGTGTGGTCTTAGATATTAGCCTGTTAAAGATGGCAGAGTGGGAATTACGGGGAATTTGGCTGCTACTTTTAGCAGGAAAGGGAAGTGTTTAGAAACAGTGACGGGGAAATAAAGTGGGGTGGAAAATGCTACGACTGAAAGTGAAAAAAATAAGAGAGGAATAGTAACAGATGTAGGGGAAGAGGTAGTGAAGAGAGAGAGAGAGAAATCGTGAAAAGCTTTATCCTAAAGGTAATTGAGACTAAAAAAAAAAAGAAATATCAGTGAAGAAAAGTAATCGACTGGAGAAAGAGACAGAGAGAAAGAAAGACAGAGGCGAGGCAGAAAAAGAGAGGAAGTAAGGCAGATGCGGCTGAGAGAGAGAGAGAGAGAGATGAAATATGACCGAAGTAGTAAAGTGAAAAGGGTGAGAGACGAAGATAGATAGAGAGAGAGAGAGAGTTCGACACTGCATTCTTTAATTGCTATGCAATATTATTTGCATTAAATCTGTGAGATCTCCATGGTTACATTCTCTCTCTGTCTTTCTCGCTGCACCGCCACCACCATCCCACTTATCTCTTGTGACCGATTTTGCACATTGACATGTGCAGATGGCGGTGGTAGTAGAGACGATGGGTTGATGAGGGACTTGGAAATCGTAGCTTGTGTGATGGTAATTGGGGAGAGAAGCTGATGACGATAAAGGTGCTATGCAATGGTAGTGATGAAGGAGTTCCTTAGTAGTTACAGAATTAGTCATCTGTTAGAGACAAGACTGCTTACGCGATGCTTTTTACAACATTGTCCTAGCTACTTTGTAGTTATTCCCCAACCATTTTATTAGTATTGTTAATAGTGGTGACGTCTTAACGAAGATCAGCTAAAACGCATAAATAAACAAATTTATCATCTGAATAAAAGTATTATTTGATTCTGTCGTCTCCATGCACTGTTATAGAGTATAAACGACATTGCATCATGAATAAACCTAGTTTCTTTCAGCCGTGATGTACAAATATGGCCGTGGTCGAGGTAAAGAGCGAAAGCAGCAAAGGAAGTAACCATTTACATAGGTATTATTATTATATGGTTGCGAGAAAAGTGAATGCTTTACATCATTCTGGAATGGAAAGTCAGTAATGGTTTACAATGACTAATCAAAAGAAGGCAACCAAGAAACATTAAACAAAACATAAACATATCTATCTATCTGTCTGTGTATATATATATATATATATATATATATATATATATATATATATATATATATAGAGAGAGAGAGAGAGAGAGAGAGAGAGAGAGAGAGAGAGAGAGAGAGAGAGAGAGAGAGAGTATACATTCATACATACATGAAGAAAAGTCTAAACAAAAAAAGATTCAATGCAATAATAATGTAGAGTATATATTTATTTATTAGAAACTGGATATCTGAATTTGTAGAAGTGTTTCAAAATCGTTTCTCCCCCCCCCCCCTCTCTCTCTTTCTCTTGCACTTTCGCGCGCGCCTGAGATTTACACTTCAGATAAAGTCCTCCATTGCAACAGGTGAATATTCTTACAGTTATTTAGCTTCAAAGCAATACTTATCGAACAGACCTATGACCAAAGGTCATGCGGCTACATTATTTTAGGGGTATCTAGATCTAGATTTTTCAATATGTCGTTCTTTATTTTAAAACGGTAGGATATGATTTGAGGGAGATTTAGCAACTACAGATAGATAGACAACTATCAAAATGTTAGTCTCGAGAGGAGTTAATGTAATTCGACAAGCTTTAAACCTTTAGCTTTTTCATTATTTTGTCAAATGGTAATAGTTATTCACATTAATTATCATTAATCACACATTATCTCGTAGCCTCGAGATTTCGACGATGTGGTGTGAGAGATTTGACCGGTTAGAACATAAGACTAAGGTAGAATATTTAGGCTGGATATGGATAGTTTAAGTGCTAAAAGTTTAAATAACAGCCACAATTCCCTACCGTCCTAAAAAGAAGGATATCGTATAGTCTTTGATTCTTGTTCTTCAGTTTAGGTTGGAATACTTCTGATCACAACTGACCTGGAGCGTTAGAACTAAATTCGGTTATTTTCTAGCTTTGCATTCTAATATGACGATCTCTCCAGCTTAAACAGTTTATAACCATTTCATATCGATTTAAAATTTTTAGAGCTGTTAAAAATTACCGTCTCTAATTAGTTTTGATTGCCAGTTCGACTCGTTCCTGTTAACCCTTTGTCTGTCCTGTATATCACGCGTCCATGCATCATATATGACACACATTCTCAATTTGTATTTTTCAACCACCAGAACAACTTTGGATTTATGAAGGAAAAGCTTGTCGAAGGTTAAGCCTCATCGTGGTGTGAAATCATTACAGATTAAACTAGCCTGCGCGAGTTGTAAACAGGAACAAAATTCGCGAACAATTTATAATTTGTAATTAATATTTAGTAGCGATAGAAGCGGTGTTAATGTCAAAAGGTAATATTTATTCCCACTTAAAAGGGGATGCTGTGTTAGAACAGAATACGACGATTGTTACCATGAGAGAAACTCATATGGACTTGTGGTGCATATAAGGATTCGTGGTTATATCATGAGCGGGATATAATCATCCGCTTTCGCCACTGGGACTATCAGATCACATAATTTCGGCCTTCCTTGGCCTTGTCAATGGTAGGTATCCGAAAACTAGAGACAGCAGCAATTCCTCCGCTAGCAATATACATAATTCATTTAAGGGGAGGCTGAAGATATATATATATATATATATATATATATATATATATATATATATACACATATGAAGATTTTCAAATACTAACTGTAGAGAGACTTAAGATATAGAGATCAACTTTCATACTGTCTAAATTCCACAGACATTAATGGCTTACTCAAGCGACAGGTCTTAAATGAAAATCGAGGTGTGAGTTTATCCGAACCGTACCACATGGTGAAAAGTAATATAAAATATCTTTTACCGTGTTTACTCAGGAATTAGTTATCTTGGGGCGAAAGAGATGCGAGTCCGCCAAATCTTGCTGACACTCTGCCCTGGTCTGGCTTAGGACGAGAGGTAAGATGTTTTCTCTGTTAAGATCTCGAACCTTTCTGCTTAAATATTCGTGGGAACTGCTTATCACAAGAGAAAGGCGCGGGAATCTCAAGGACATGCAGTTTTTGTTCTAACTTTGTGGCGCGATCTCCTGCAAGCCGATTGATCGACGACTAGAAAATGCACGTGAAAACTTTGCCTTCCGTCCTTTCGAGGTCGATAAAATAAGTACCAGTTGATCTTTGGGATCGGTGTAATCGACTTACCCCCTCCCCCGAAATTACTGACCTTGTACCAAAATGTGAAACCAATGTAACCATAAACTACATTCAGTTCTAACACTACTAGCAAGAAACTATGTAAAGATGTAAATATCGTAACATACTACTGTAAATAAATAAATAAATGTTAACAATGTTTAACTTGGTTTTATTGTGTTACAACACGCAGCTTAACATGATACTTAGTATATCAACCTGATATAACCAAAACCACGTATGTTTCTATAAAAAAAAAAAACGTTTTGCATCATCCTATTGTTTTTGTAAAGAAACATTAAAAATTGAACTATTCTCGAATAAATTAACGACTAAGTCGAATAAATGATTGGATTATCTTTGAAACTGGTTATAAAATGAATCAACGCCATAGCTATTGAATTTCTTTAAGCTATAATTTATAGGCTTGAAATAGTTAATAGCAGGCACATTGCAACACCTGTTATGAGACGTAATACATATATGAAACTTAATAGCTAGTGCTGTGTCAATGCAGCAGGCAATTTGTAAAAATCATCCAGAAGCAAATCTAAGCGTTAGTTAGCCATGGTTATATTGGTCCGTTCTCCTCGCTTGTCACTATTAATAACACACATAACACCGACTGAATGGTATAGAAAAGAAGGCGGTTAAAGATACTAAACTTCTTTCTTTTTCCTCTTATATATATATATATATATATATGTATGTATGTAACGCCGTTCTATAGGCGCGATTTTTTCTTCGTACTGGTTGAATATGTCGAAATATCAAGCAATATAATAATACGTATGAAGTTAACTGAATAAGAACTCTAAATGTTTATATATTTGTAAGATAAATATTTTCAAAAGCTGTCAACAAAGATGCGGAACAATGATTAGACATCCAAATGGTTTAGCATAAAGTGGTTGTTTTAAACTTGAAATAATTAGTTTTATCAGATGTAAACATTAAAAGAACAATTGGGTGCCTTTGTGATTTATAGTGATTCACAACTGGCTATTTACCAGTTTCTTTCAGTTGGACTCATTGAATTTCACACTTTTTCAAAAGAAGAACGTATGAAAGAAAGCTTAACAATATGACATTAATTAGGTACAATCAATCTTTATTAGCCTCGACTGAAATAGAAGCCTAACCAGGAATTCTTTAAAATCAATGATAAGAGAAAATCCGAAACGTTTTTCTTTTTTTTTCCCCCCCCCCCCCGACATTGCGAACATCACCATTTTTGTCATTCTTTTTAATCTTTTTTCCCCCACTTTTTCTCTCATGTTTCACGCTTTTTCTTCGCCCATTTTGCTTATTTCCTCTCTTTTTCTATCTTCTTTTCTCTCTGTTAAGTTTATTTTTCGACATCTCTCTCTTTCCTTCCGTTATTTTATAATTTTCCCACTAGCAGTATTTCGTCTGCCATTAGGTTTTGAGTTCGAATTCCACCGAGGTCGACTTTGCCTTTCATACTTAATGGGGTCAATGTAATCGACTTAATCCATTCCCACCAAATTTGAGGCTTTGTGCTTCCAGTAGAAAGGATTTATTAAAGTTGAAAAAGTGTGACACACTGACATTCACATTTATTATATTAGATATGTTTAATTTTGGGGAAACTTTATTTCAATTAAAGTGTATTTTATGTGTGTATGTATATATATGTGTGTGTGTGTGTGTATGTATGTATTAAAGGAAGCAAAACATGAGTGTTCAGTATGTTGGCCACAGGAATTTCTGTCAAAGAGACATGGTTAAGCAAGTTGTACATCATCTCCCTCTTTCTCTCATATACCCATTCTTTCTCTCGCTTATTATTACTCCCACTGCCACCATCAACACTACCACTTTTAATAAAACATCAACTCTCCCTAAATTTCTTTGTCTCTCTTTCTCTCTCTCTCTCGCTGTGTCTTCGCTACTGCCCCCACCGCCCGTCTCTATGCCTACTATTACTCTCACTCCAGCACAAGGAATAGTAGAAGTGTAATTGAATAGTGAGAGAGGAGATCCAAGTGTGACACACTGACACACAGAAATTAGTGTTCGCATTTATTATATTAGGAGTCATTGGGACAGCTTCATGTACGTTCCAAAGTTCATCAAGCTGTCCCAATGTACGTTCCAAAGTTCTGGGGAAAATCAAGCTTATTGCGACATTTTTACCTATTTTTTCATTTGTGCCATTTTTACCTAAATTCGGATTGGATAAACGAAAACTGAAATAGGCCCTGTGTGTGTGTGTGTGTGTGCGCGCGTTTCTGTTTGTCTCCCATCACTGCTTGACAAAGGTGTTGCTTTGTTTACGTACCCGCAACTTAGCGGTTCGGCAAAGAGGCCGACAGAATGAGTACTAGGCTAAAAGTAAGCGCTGGGGTCGATTTGTTCGACTGAACCTTTCAGAGCAGTGCCCCAGCATTGCCGCAGTCCCATGTTTGAAACAAGACATGTTCTGTCTTACTGGCATGTCTATTTTACTTCCATGAAGTGTGTGTGTGTGTGTGTGCAGGATAGGAGATGTCCTCCTGGGGCTAAAAGCAACAGTAACATCCACCCCTAGGGGTCAGCCACACTTAAGTGGCAATATACTACACTTTATCGTGCAGTTACTGTTAATACTTCATTTAGAGAATTAACATTGCTTATATATATATATATATATATATATATATATATATATATATATATATCCTTATATCATTTGACATCGATCAAGCATTACTTGTTAAAATGAAAAAAACTCGGCCGATATATTCAAATGACTATTGCTAGAGTATATTGTCTAAATTATAAATAGCACGAGGAAAGATAACATCGTTAATTGTGTTTAGCTAAATATATTCAGTGAACCTTCAGAGAAATGATTTCACTCCTATTTAATACTCTCGTGCTGATTGCAAGACTAGTTTCCATTATGTGAACAACGCAAACTGACATACAACCATACACTCACCTCTCTCCCAACTCACTCTACATTTTCATTCACTTTCTAATGCAATTAATTTACATTTGTCGCTAGCTAACACTTGCCGGCAAATGTTCGTGCACAGACATCATATATCTGCGAAAATATTGTTAGAAGCCGCTTCTGGTAGTTTGCCAACATTGACCCCTGAAATAATCACACCTCACCCTTTCCATCGACCTAATTTCCATTTTAGAAGGGTTCACAAATTCAGCTGTTTAGAACTTCAAATATTCCGAGCCTGTCGCCGTTTCCTGGCTGACATCTCACCTTTCTCATAAATCACTGTGCGGTTCCCATCCATACGCTTTGTACGTCTCTCACTCACACATAAAATATCATTGTTTGTATTCATGTATGCATATGTGTCGGTCTATATCAGTAACTTATGTGTGCTTGATCTACGAATGGAAATCAGTAATACTGTGTGTGTGTGTGTGTGTGCGCGCGCGCGAGTGTGCATGTATGTGTGATAATTTCTGGCTATTTGCATTCCTGCTATCAGTAACTTAATTCTGTTACAACCATTCTTAAAACAATATATATATATATATGTGTGTGTGTATAATACACACTCGTAGCTCATGCTTCTAAGCGCGCGACTTATCTATAGATACAGTCTCTCGTGCTCTCTATGTATATATATATATGTACACACACACACACATATATATATATATATATATATATATATATATACACACATAGTAATTTTCCTCAGAAATAAAAGTACATGCACACACGCACACTTTCTGTGCACTCACAGAAGCTGTTGCGATCTTCCTGCTAGTGTCTTGCTGTGTGTGTGAGAGAGTCTGTGTACGTATGTGTATATTTCCCAGTCCCGCTAAGTGTCTCATCATTACATCAGCCAGCAAGCAGCTCTTATTACATAGCACTTCCTACTTTCTTTTCCCTTACTAACAACACTGCTGACTTCACATAATGGATGTTTCTGATTTCCTTTGCAATCTCTTTATATTTATCGAACAAAAATATATCAAAATGAGTTACTTTTTACATAAGCAAACACACAACTATGTCTGTGTTAGTTTGATTATATTTTAAATCAAGACATGTTAAGTAGATACAGCTAAGTTAGCTCCCTTGCTAATGGCACGCACTTCGTGTGCTCGGGAAGACATGGGTGGCACAAATTAACTAGGAATGATTTATTTTTCTCGAAACAACTTACTACATGGGGATATATATATATTTTTTTTTAATTGTATTTTCGCCTCGTATAGCTTGGAAATAATTGAATTCTACAGAAGATACAATTATCTTTTTCAAGCTTTTTATTTTGTAGTTAAATTTCTGTGACTTATTGGTTTTGATCAAGATGGCGAAAACCATTTTAATAATTGATAAATCCAAGATGTATAATGGAATGGAGAAATAACTAAACATTACCTCCAGTTCTCCAATATCTCTTCTCTAAGCAGAATTCAATTAAGCGAAAACTCAGATATTACATTGAACAAAAAGGATTATATCTCTAATTTGCTAGCCTTGGCTGCTGTAATACTTTCATATTCAAACAATAAAATTTCCGATTTTAACTGGAATATGTAGTTTTCCATTCTCACCTAGTTCCGTCATTTACTTGTACCATAGCAATCGTTCTTTACAGCAAGAAAAAGACTAGCATCATTACCCCACTCCCTGTTCTAACAAACCATCACGGCAACTGCAATGAGAGTGGAGTTGGTTCTTTAATAAGGATTTTCGCCTGTCTGTTACTTCTATCTGCCTGATAGATATAAAGTATTGTGTATCTTTAGCGGTGAAGTTACGCTGTCTGAGCAAACCATCACAGTTGTGGTATATGTTTGGTTAACGACATGACTTAGTCATCACAGCTGTAGCAGATGCTTGTTTATAACGACATGAACAAACTATCTCTGTTGATGATGACAGGATTCTATTCAATATGCCCGTTGGGAGTTCTTTGCATGATCTCAGAATGTGATACATGGACCTATCCGTTCACTTTCAAGACATTCAAGAGCTGCTCCAGGTGACAAAAATAGAATGTGTCTATACAAAAAGCCAACCATTACACTGTTATAAGGTAATTATGGTGAACACAAGAGAATAAATGGCGGTTAAAAGGACATATCACAAAGATGAAAGAGTCGTACTTAATATAATTTCCATGTTCTATTCAGTAGAACTGATCTGTGAATTTTTATATTTACTTGATCTGTAAAGTGGTAAATTAGATATGGCTAAAAACCCATAAAACTCCTGCATAAGAATCACGTAGCCATTGACAAGGAACTAATTTAATTCTCACTCTTAGAGTGACCGTGCTCATTTAGTGTGTAGTGCAGTTTTTCTCATGACCAGACATCAGATGATAAGTATACACAGCTCAAGCATTGGTGACTATGTTTGATCTCAGTATGGAAACTCAATGGCTTTAAACTATTTACATTCCTATCATCAGTAACTCCATTCTTTATACAATTTTAATTTAGATTTCAGAGGACTTCATTCACTATTGCATTCAAATTATGATGCTATGATGCTAGGTGTTTCCATTATTTTGTCCAACCTCTGTATATTTTGGATCCTCACTAGGCCCATGGTTAGGTGCTTCAATACCTGCTGCACTCAGACACTATTGATGATTTTCAACATCAGCTGAATACAAAATTTAATCAATGTGCAATTCCATGGGAGCCTCTCCTAGTTGACTAACAACAGAAAGAAGATGGCAGCGATTTGCCAGTCACTACTTGTAACACACAAATTTGCCCAGGGGCCAAGTCATTAACTAGGAACTCACCCATGGAAGGATGAACCGTAGGCTTTCCAAAATCATGGTTAAAAGACCTTCTGGAGGAAGGTGATACCAGAACTGCTGATGAATTTCAAACACTGATGATAAAAGAGGATATTTGTCTGATTTTACCTGAAGCAAATGCATATTCCAATTGATAAATGCTAATGATCTATTTCTTCTAGAACAGGTGTATACAGACATGTGTAGCAGACCAGCATTTCTGCTCTAATGTCTGCATCATGCAGATATTCTGTGGTGGCAGAGTATAAGCCTGACAGAAAAGATATAACCTTATTGAAAGATCATTGAATAAGCCATGATTTTAAGAGATGTAGTTCTCCAAGTGATTCTACTGGGTTCTTGTCTTTAGTCTAGATTTCAGTTGATGTCTGTCCTCACATTCCATCTTGAATATTTTCAGGAATGTTTAACTGCTATTAGAATGTTTCATTAGGTTCAGCAACCTCTTGGTAATGTCTGGTAATGTTTAGGTTATTTTCCCTATATTTTTCAATTGAGGTGATAGTACTGATTAATAATAATAATAATAATAATAAAATGAGATGAAACAAAAGGTGTGTGTTCAGTCATACATGAGTAAGACAAATGTTGCTGATACTCAAGTTCCAACAGTTGAGTTGATTGTCATAAATACCTTTAAGCTGATTTTGTGTGTATTCAGCATGTAGGCCTGTCTCCATTCAAATTAATTAATGGTATTGGAAAGAACAAGAGTGTATCAATCAATCAATAGCAAAAATCTGCACACTGTCAATTATTCAAAATAGCAAAATTGATGAACACACATCCACACCAATTTCACATACTTTGCGGATGGACAGAGTATGATGTCAAAGACAGGTTCTAGGATAATTAACGTCCCCTCACAGCTACGGAAGTTATAGGCCACCCATTCATTCTCACTCTGCCAGACATTTTCCACTCACCATGTCAGTTTCTGATTTTATCTTTTATTACCTGTAAGGTAGCAAATACAGCAACTGATGCACTCATGCCACTAGTTACTGACCAAAGCAAGTTCAATTAGATGACCCGCAGCGAGTTCATCCATTTTATTATCTAGGTTTTATTTATATTCTTGCTGTCTTCTTCAGCTAGCCTGTTTTAATGATGGATGGACTTAAGGGCTGAGAGTAAAGAATACATGGTTAGCAGTAGCAAGAAGCTATTTGGTTTCATCTGACAACACAAACTCTCATCCATAGATACACTGTTTCCACACACACACAGCTACTCTCTCTCTCTCTTATATACTCACATATACTTTCATATGCTACATCCTCCCTTCCTATCTCTCCTCCTCTCTCTCTCTCTCTACACACACACAAACATGCATGCACACACACACACTCACACATGTATACACACACACACACACGCGCGCGCATAGAAACATGGCTGCAAATACACACACTCACACACATGTACACACACACACTTCCATATTCCAACATCCACTGTCTTTTCTCGCCCTCTCCATACTTGCATACTATTACACACTGTTAAAAGATGTGCAGTGCGTAGCACTGAAAAAAAAAATTTAAGTGAATGTGTGAACAAAAAATGATTAAGAAACAGAAAAATAAATTTAGTTTGAAAGTATAAATTGAGAGTCATTTACTTCGTTGTGTGATATTCCATTTATTAATTAAATATTTTGTATTTTACTCCTTGATGGGTTTTCAGCGAAGTTGTATTGGTTAATAGAAGAATTGTATCATTTGATTCTAGATGGTTCCGACTGTATTAGCCCTATTATAAAGCTGTTAGCTGTGCATACAAGCTAGTGCAATCTGGTATTTCACCACTATATCACCTCTCACTATCTTCTTACTATCCACCACCCTTTATAGATTTTTGGCTGGATATGTGTGTATTATAACAGTTACTGCTGTCAGAAAGTAAGACAGGAGTAAATGGAGACCAATGTGTGTACATGTATGTGTATGAATGTGTGTGTGCATGTGCGTGTGTATGTGTGTGTGTGTAACAAGGCCACCAGTGGCAATATAGCAGTTAATAGTTTCATTGTAAGACTTAAGTGCAATGTGTAGCTTGCTTTCCTTTTTCCACATATCTAACTTGCCTACCTATATCTTCCTACCACCACCCCTTTCACACCTCTTTCAGTCTTTATTGTGTGAAGAAGGAAAAAAAAACCAATAAAAACATTGAGTAGTGATATAATGATGTTAAAAATCCCAGTGTTATAAACAGATTGATAAATATACTCCTAGCTTTAACATGTTAAAATGGTTTGTGACAATCACCACCAACATCATTATCACCATCATCAAAATCATTTTAATGACTATTTCCATCCTGATATCATAAGTTGAATATGTCTTTGATACAGAATATCTGGATGTCACTCACTCCTATGACATCTCATCTGTAACACTCAATATTTTCTGGCCTGACCTAAATTGTCCCAAGCCTTCTTCTATGTTCTACCTCAACCTTCCTTTACCAACTCAGTGCTTTTTCACCCACTACAAATAATCCATTCACATCACATTCTATTTATCTCCTCTGTATACATCAGTCACAATATGCTTTTGTGCTTTTGCTAACAGTTTACTTTGTGAAATCACTTGTATTCAACCCTTTTCCAACTTAATACTTTATTAGCCCTTATCCTTACAGATTCTTACTTACTTGATCCCTATCAGGGCCAGATTAAGACCAATAGAGGCCCTGAGCACTTCAAAGATTTTGGTGCCACCATATATATGTAATTCAAAATATAAGCAGTAATAAACTATAAGATAAATTTTAATTTTTCAAAATGAAATAAAACCAACATTAAGATGAAAATTAATGTTTACTTTTGTATTCTTCCATTTTATTTATATTTGAAAAGTTTTCTACTTTTTTAATTGCAAAGTCTTTGATCAGATCTATGACACCATGAACACTTCAAAATTATATTCCCACCCATATAAACCATTTGGAATATCATTTTAGCAAGTTTAAAGTGATTTCTTTTGTGCCATAAGTCATTTACCATTTCTCTGGTGCCTCCCTAAATACATGCTTCACACATGCTTAGTTTGCTTTATGCCTAATGCAGCCCCAACCCCTATGCTCCATATGGAGCATAGGACATCAATAATTTTTCTCCGCTCAATAATTTTTTTCCTCTCCCAAGTCTTGTTGGTTTTGAATTGTCATCAATGCTTCTGTAACTTTGATTTTTTTCCTTCTAGGTAGGGCTGTTGGCCCTACACAAACCCATTTTTACCTCTGGTCCATATTAGTCTGGCCTCTACCCTTTGACCAATCCAGCATGAAAGGCTCTGCCAGGAGCTTACGTTCTGGTGTCTTATCTCTCAGAGTCACTGAGGCACCTCAAGCCACAACAAAGACTAAACTTTGAGGAAGATAGTTCCATACTCACTGTTATACAATAACATACATCTTTCTTCGACCTATTATTAATGAAATAGCCTGTGTGTGGGTCTTTCATCAACCTGCTGGAAATATCAGTCAAATCTCCCTCAAATGACACCCTGCCATCTTGTAAAGAGAGGGGACATGTTGGATAAAATAGTCCTTGATATGTAATGTCTGAGAAAAAGACAGTGAATATGGCTTGAGTACAACAATGAATTCCGGGTAGAGGTAGGGGTCCACCAAGGTTCCGTCCTCAGCCCCCTCTTATTTATCATAGTCCTCCAGGCAATCACAGAGGAGTTCAAGACAGGTTGCCCCTGGGAGCTCCTCTATGCTGATGACCTTGCCCTAATTGCGGAGTCACTATCAGAACTAGAGAAGTTTCAGGTGTGGAAGCAAGGTCTAGAATTGAAGGGCCTTAGAGTCAACCCAGCTAAAACCAAAATCCTAATAAGTAGGAAGGTAGATAAAACACAAACCCCTTCAGGTAGATGGCCCTGCTCAGTATGTAGAAAAGGAGTAGGTAGTAACTCTATAAGATGTACCCGGTGCAAGCTATGGACACATAAGAGGTGCAGCAACATCAAAGGCAGGTTAACTAGCAAGTTAGTTTTTGTTTGTGGCAGATGTTCAGGTGCAATAAAGACTGTAAACAAACAGGAAACAACTTCTATCTCATTCCAGGGTGAAAAACTAGAGGTAGTCGATAGCTTCCGCTATCTGGGCAACCAAGTTAGTAGTGGGGGTGGGTGCGCTGAAAGTGTAGCTGCTAGAATAAGAATAGCCTGGGCAAAGTTTAGAGAGCTCTTACCCCTGCTGGCGACAAAGGGACTCTCACTCAGAGTAAAAGGCAGACTGTATGACGCATGCGTACGAACAGCCATGCTACATGGCAGTGAAACATGGGCTGTAACTGCTGAGGACATACGTAAGCTCGCAAGGAATGAAGCCAGTATGCTCCGTTGGATGTGTAATGTCAATGTGAATACCCGTCAGAGTGTAAGTATCTTGAGAGAAAAGCTGAACATTAGAAGCATCAGTTGTGGTGTGCAAGAGAGACGATTGCGCTGGTATGGACATGTGGTGAGAATGGATGAGGATAGCTGCGTGAAAAAGTGCCACACCCTAACAGTTGAGGGAACCCGTGGAAGAGGTAGGCCCAGGAAGACCTGGGCTGAGGTGGTGAGGCAAGACCTTCGTATATTGGGCCTCACCGAGGCGATGACTACTGACCGAGACCTTTGGAAATGTGCTGTGCGTGAGAAGACCCGGCAAGCCAAGTAAGATCGTTGCCAGTGCCCCTGGACTGGCTCTTGTGCGGGTGGCACATGAGATGCACCATTTTGAGCGTGGCCGTTGCCAGTACCGCCTGACTGGTTCCCGTAGGATTTTCGAGTGAGATCGTTGCCAGTGCCCCTGGACTGGCTTGTGCGGGTGGCACATAAAAGACACCATTTCGAGCGTGGCCGTTTTCGTGCGGGTGACACGTAAAAGCACCCACTCCACTCTCTGAGTGGTTGGCGTCAGGAAGGGCATCCAGCTGTAGAAACTCTGCCAAATTAGATTGGAGCCTGGTGTTGCCATCTGGTTTCACCAGTCCTCAGTCAAATCGTCCAACCCATGCTAGCATGGAAAGCAGACATTAAACGATGATGATGATGATGATGATGATTTTCATCATAGGCTTTGCTTAGTCAGAACTAAACGACAATACTAGACATAGTCCTCTATCTTCACTACAATACAATATCATACATCTTATATTGTATTATCTGCCACTTATATAGAAAAAGGAACATTTTGTTGAACAATGTACTTAATTGATAATTAAACTTCTGATAATTAAATTACAATTTTCACAAAGTGAAGAGAATTGAAAATTCAATAAATGATAAACAAAACTGCAGAATAACCAGAATATTTATATTCTATATTGGTCAATAAATCATTGAAGTTGTGATAAGCTATACAAACCATTATAAATGGTAAATATGACACAAGGTTTCAATTTCCACATCAAAAATACAATACACACAGAAGAGGTGAATGTTACAAAATAAACTCAAAGGAGTGCATGTCACTGAGATGAAGAAGAGCACAGTGTTCTATGAGCTTGCTGAGTGTTATACAAAGTAAATCTCAGCAGAATCCAGACTCAATGTAAAGATGATCGAAATGCCACTAAGCAAATTTGCCCAGCGTACTAATAATTCTGCCAGCTTGCTGACTTAAAAATATGTAGGATATTAATAATAATAATAATAATAATAATGATGAAGATGATGAATTTCATAATGCAAAAACACAGACAAGGTTCAACGGCTTATTTTCTAGTGTTTTGTTTATCAATGTTGCCTTGACAAATGGAAAGCTAGTATTCATCAAACATGCTGACAAAATGTTATAGGAAAGGGTTAAGAACAATAGCATGCCACTCTTGGGCATATGCTTGTGTGTGTGTGTGTGTGTGTGTATGTGGTTTTGCATTGATTGATAAAATAAGAAACAAAACATATTTAAAAAGAAAAATTCACCAAGACTACCATTAGCTCTCCACTACTACTACTATTACTACTACTACCACCACCACCACCACCACCTACTACTACTACCAGTACCTTTATACTGCTGCTGCTGCCATCACCACCACCACCACTGCCACCACTACCACTACTACTAAAACCACCACCACTGCTGCTGCCACCACCACCACCACCACCACCACTACTATTATTATATGTATGGTATGGTATTTCTTTAAAAATAAGAAATAAGAAAATGAAGTATGGTATTATATAGAATGGCAATGCACTTCATAAAGATGGCATGAGCTTTAAAAGGTTAAGAAGCACTGTTTTACAGTCTGTTCTTTCATCTTTTTTACATTATGCAATGGATTCCTTATGATGCATTCCTCATGGCAAACTACAGCAGTGGGATGGAAATGGTAATTTTGGATTCATTGTCTGTCAATTGAGACTGGGTGATTTGTCACTTAGTGCTTGCATAACAGTAGCATTCATAGATGATGATGATGATGATGATGGTCATAGTGGTGATGATGATGATGATGATGATGATGATGATGCTATCGAGAAGCATCTTTTATTTAGCAGCAAACAACTGACTGCAGGGAAACCATTGCACTATGCTTAGATCTAATGCAGTTCTCGTGCAGGAAATAATCAACTAAAAATATTGCTACAGTACAAATACAACATGGTGATTATTGAAAAAAAATAAAATAATAATAATAATAAGTAAATAAATAAAATAAATATAAACATTTGTGTCAGTACCAGGGAAAATACTTCTAGATTAACTGAGGTATATTTATAGAAACTGAAGCTAAAAAACTTAATATTTATGTAAATATTTTGTCAGTATCTAGATTTGTTTGTTTGTTTATTGATGATGATGTTTTGTTGTTAAATATTTTTCAGTTGCAAAAAACATTTCATAATGTGTACAAAATTTTTCTGTTGAGATTTTACTGTGAAGTAAGATGAAAGAGGAGGGGAGGGCAAGGTGAGAAGAATGAACCACAATAGCAGCAGAATGGATGAGGAATATGGTGCATTCAAAAGAAAGAATGAGAGAGACAAAGTGAGAGAGAGAGAGAAAGAGAAAGAGAGAGACTAGTATAGTCTTCTTTGTAGAAGACACATAATTACACAATACACAAATGTAAAATATTTGATGAAGAAAGAAAAAAGGACACTTGGGAAATAAATATGATACAGTGGTTGATAGAAATCTATTAAACAGAAAAGGATTGAAGAATTTTTAAAGAATGAAAAATTATGGAGACAAAATTGAGAGCTGAAGAAAAGCAAGCTTCACAATGAGTTCATCAAATATGAAGATGAATGAATAGAAGGTCGACAATAGTACTGAACGCGTCATAAAACTGATCAGATATGAATTGGGTTGTGTAGCTACAATGTTAATCTCCTCAATAAAATGTAAAACATTTAAGATGATATTCAAACTTGTAATAAGATGATGCTAAATGTTTTGTGTTAGAAATTAACTAGAAGCTATCTTCTTTTAGAGAACAATAAGTGAAATTTAGTGTAAATTTACACTGAGTATCAGATGTATATTTATGATGGAACAGTAAATGTAAAAGGTGAAACAGTGTTAGAGTGTATTCTATTCTAATTCTAATAGCATTGCTGCATATCTCA
Source organism: Octopus bimaculoides (assembly GCF_046866305.1). Classification (NCBI taxonomy): domain Eukaryota; kingdom Metazoa; phylum Mollusca; class Cephalopoda; order Octopoda; family Octopodidae; genus Octopus; species Octopus bimaculoides. Next base: position 54,988,057 of record NC_142940.1, on the reverse strand, counting down.
ACCGTCTTAATTTGCCATTAAATCATCATCATCAACATCACTTTTCTATCCTTGTATGATTTGGGTGGAGTTTGTTGAGGCAAATTTTCTATGGCTGGAAGTAGAGGCTTTCTCTAAAGTAGGAGAAATATATATGTTTCTCACCCTTAAATTTAACAGATTTAAAAGCATAAATAAAACAGGAAAAAAAGACTTGACACTTGGACAATCATATACATTTGTAAAATGGGTGTTTATACTACAAATAAAGCCAAGAAAAATTTTATGACAAAAACCACAATAATAGCTGGTAAGAAACACTGGACAGGATCAACTCTCAGAAAAACCATAACATAACACAAGTATATCACCAAAGATATTGTTCTGTCTCTGTGTTGCCTGAGGAAGTCATCCAAAAGAAAAAAACAAGTCAAGAAAACAGGTGGTGCTTGGACTCCACATATCTGTTGATAGGCTGATGTTGTAGTATATGGAGAGATAAAAGACAAGAGTCATGACCAGAAGATATTAGTACAAGATTCAATCGTTAGATGGTCATTACATTTGTGGTATTGTACGAGTAAGTGATGAGCATTAGAGGTAACATGCAACATCAGTATGATTCATTGGTGTTTTCTAGGATATGTAAGGTTTGGTGAGCCCCAATGACTACAAAACTATACTAGAGCTGTACCCCATTGCTGAGACAGAAAGGAAAACAATCATATTAATAGTGCAGAACAGAAAAGTGCTCCGATTTTGTGGGGATATTTGGATAGTAGACTGTTGGAGAAAAGCACATTAACAATTTATATACCAATGCTAGAAACTATCAAGGAAACATGAGAGAACTTTCATACCACCAAACTCTGAAGATGTTCACTGATATCTTAGGGAACAGCAGATTTCAGTATCAGGAGCGAAAGGTGATTGGAGTTGTGGGGTGCTCTAATTTAATGTGGAACCACCTAGATGATGGTCCCTCAGCTGTACATGAGAGGATCACCCTGTTTGTATTTGTGCATTTATACATACACATTCATATATGTTTATGTCTGCATTTATATATATCGAAAGGGTGTCTTATAAAACTGTTACAATAACAGCCATACAAAAAACCCACATACCTCCAACATCAGCTGCCCAACAGATATCATTATGGTTTGAACACCTGGGCAGTACCATTCAATCTGGTGGTATCAACAACAGTAAAATAAATGTTGTTTGGGAACAAACATACCTTAGATATCACCACATTCATTCAATCTTAATTCTAGGAAGGATTAAACACTAACATCAATAATTATATATATATATATATATATATATATGACAGACTTCTTTTAGTTTCTGCCTACCAAATCCGCTCACAAGGCTTTCGTCAGCCCAAAGCTATCATAGAAGACAGTTGCCCAAGATGGGACTGAATCTGGGACCGTGTGGTTGGGAAACAAACTTCTTACCACACAGCCATGCCTGCATCTTAGCAATTGTCAGCTTACTAGTTGTGTGTAACAGACAATGGAAACAGCATTTCAGAAATAAGGTGACCACAGGTTTTATCTTGTTTCAGTTTGATGTAGAAAATAATTGACGCTGTTTTATGCTTGTTTCTGTATATTTGTGTCTATCTGTAAGTAGCTCATTAACGCAAGAGTTTTTACCAATGGAAATTTTTATCCCCTTGACAAAATGTTAATAAATCTATTCAAGTCTATCTTATATATATAATAGCTTGATTCAACCTTGATAATTAAGTGTTGACTTGTCTTAACTGAGTTAATTGACACTGATCTCAGTAATCAACTTGCTAATCAAATATTGATTCATGAAGATTCTGAGAGTGAAGACTTAAGATTGATATGCAATTAAGTTCGAAACAAAGAGGGAAAAGAATACAGTCCGTGTATTCAACACACACACACACAAGAAGAGAAATAATTGTTTCACTCATCAGAAATATGTTGCCTCAAATATTATTTTTCTTTTCACAGAATAAGAACATAATTTCCCACCACGTTCATATTGTGCGTGTGTGTCAGTATTAAAATGTATAGGTGATGGTTACAATACAAGAAGTGACAGCGTATAGAGAATTGATATTTAAGATAGAATAAACAATAGTATGTAAGGTGATTGACTAATATAATCACCAAGTATTATACGGATATGTGTGTGTGTACATACATGCATACACACTGGAGCAAAGACTGGTTCTCTTATCTGTTGATTCCTTCAATCCATGTCAGCATGGAAAGTAGATATGAAATTAATATCATTATATATATATATATATATATATATATATATATATATATATATATATATAAACGCCACACATACACACACGCTTGATAATTTTCTATTTCTTACTACCAATATTATGCAATTGCTTTATATGCTTTTATTTATTCTCCTACATAAAATTACCTATATATATATATAGAGCATACCATCACCTTACCCTTTTGTACCGCCGCATATAATACCCTATTATACTTTACATTAGTTGTGTCAGCAATTCCTTTGTTTATTGTTACATTATTTCAATGACAGCTAATTAACTAAATGTATGAAGTACAGTAAATATATTATTTATCATTAGCTGAATAAAGCTATAAAATGTATCTGATTTGAGTATGGACTGACAGGGCTTTTGTTATCTGCCCCTGACAAACCGGTAGTCTCGCCTGCTAGCTGCTAGATGTCACACGTGTATAAAGAGGTGTTGTCGCTTACTTGGAGATCGAGTCATGACTGCAGAGAGGTCGGGGGAGGGAAACACTGGGGCCTTTTCCTGACATTGTGGATAAGGCGTTCCAGGACAACTACCTTTCCTAAGTGCGTTATGACCGCACTAGTAAATAGGTGCGCGCGCGTGTGTGAAACAGAGAGAAAACATCGAAGTGAAGTGCAGGCTGTTATAATTATGACAATTCTACTTTGCTGCAGAGTTTCGTAAAAAAATAACCATTTCTTTAGAATTAGTTTCCTGTTGTGAAAGAATTATTAATGTTGACATTACGCCGAAATAAACGTTATATTGGGTCAGGGTAGTTTAGCCAAAGGATGTGTAAAGTTTTTCTGTTCGGAAACAGACCAAAGTGAGCAAAATTCTTATTGCCTCCTTGATTTATACAACATCATCATCGCCACCACCGCATTGTCATTCAATATTTCTCGGTCTCTCTTATCTGTTTTTATTAACTTCTTTCAATCCAGGTAGATAATAGATCTGGCCTCATAAATTTCCCCTTCACTTCTAATTATTTGATAGTGTTGCCATTTATTATTACGGTTTTACCATATTTTCTTCGCTTTAAACTATTTCCACTTCTCTCCAACTCTGATCTCTCTTACGCTTCCTCCCTCTCTCACCTATCTCTCTTTCCTCCCTCTCTCACTGATCTCTCTTGTCTCCCTCTATAGTTCTATCACCTCCTCCTCCCACCTCTCACACTAACTCTTTAATTGTTACTTTTCGACTTCCCCAAATTCCTTCTTCCTCTCTTTTACTCAGCGGCTTTCATTTTTCGTTCCATCTCTCACATTTCCCAGTGTCTTTTCTTCTCACTCCGATTTATCTTACTCTCCTCTCACTTTCCTGATCTCCTCACTCTTATATCTCCCACCTTCCGTTTCTCATCTTTACTATTCCTTCCCACACTGTATTTAACTACTCAGATATTTGCTTTTCTCTGTTAATATTTAATCCACCTTCCTCCATCGCAATATTTTACTTTCAATAAGCGATGCCTGCTATTGCAAATTTCTTCATAATACTTCCTCTCTTTTCCTTCGTTTCCACTTCTCTACGGCGGTTTTACTCTATCTACCTATCTACTAGATTATCCGCACTACTCCTTTCTATCAATAATTCCTTACGTAAGCACGCATACTCAGATTTATAATGCAAGGAGAATAAGAGATTATGTGAGGTTTATCTCTTCCTAAATAAAGCACGCGTACTCAGTTTCATGAGGGATATGAGATTAAGTGAGGTTTATCCCTTTCTAAAGGGATATCTCCATTTGGGAATTTGAAACTTGGCATGGAATCAGCTCGCATATCTGGAAGTTTCTACGCCATTCTCACATGTTAATAATAATAATCGAATTACTTAAAACGATGAATTTTCGTTTAAAATTGCTGTGTCCATCAAACCAGCACTCGATTAATTTTAATTAGAGTAAGAGTGCATGGGAAAACAGGATAAAGACTATAATCGATTAATTAAAGTTCTGATATTATTCAGAGAGCCATTAGTCACTATGTCGTGTAAAAATGATCTAACCACGTTGTTATTTTTTTACAATTATGGATTAATTATTTTAGAAAATTACGGCATTTCCTTCCTTTACAAGAAATTGCCTTCAATTTTGGTTAAGTTTTGTTTTAGCTTTAATAAAAGAAAAGCGAGGGAAGAAGAAAAAATGCTTTGCTAACAAACAAATTGTATTGTATTTGGCCGTGTTTTAGAGCAATTAAAAAGAAAATCGATGCCATATAATAATATATTTGACTATTTATGGCTCTTCTTTGGAAGAAGAAGGAAAAGATTCAAAAAGAAATATCAAGGAAAATGGAAAAGAGAGTCATCAGTTTAACTAGTGGCCTAATAATGATGGAGTCTGATTTGGTAAAATATCTCAGATTTAGAGAAAAGGGTAAATGCTTAAAGTGCAGGAACGAAACTTGCTCAGGGGGTACAAACCAGGTCCAAAATGTTTTACAAACCAAGTTGATTCTTTCTATCTTAATATCAAAACAAACACAGGTATAGTAGTAGTAGTAGTAATAACTATTATCGTGTTCGTACATCAATCAAATCAGTTCAAAATTTTTGTAAGCTCGTTCGTTTTGGTGACGAAGTTTTTCAGGAGGATGCTCAAAGTGTTTTCAGTTGCCCTACCAAAAATTTTATGGGGTGCGCTTGCACCTGCTGTTCCCAAGCTTATGTGTAAATGACATTTTAAGGAATTTCTCAAGGATAGCAATGTAATGGAAGATACAATTAAGAAACAAAGGACGATCAAACTGGTAATCAATAGAAAATATAATTAAGGAATGAAAATGGTGACCAGATTCACATAAGAGTTTACTTGTAATTTCATAGTATTCACTCTCAGAGAGTAATAACTTTACACAACACTCAAAAAGTTTTGGAGTAGATATCAAGTAACCTTAGAACTGGGAAGCTATGCTTAAAGGCATTTCATGTCTTTATGTTCTGAAAGCTTTCCTTTTTTGATTGAGTTGACTTAGCTACATACATTAATAGAAAGATGTACACTGCAATGTTTTGGCCTTTTTCATAAATAAAAGCTCTTAGATGTATATCTAAGTTATTTCTAATTGCATGTTGTACTCCTAATCTTTATAAAGCTGTTACAGTTCTCTCACACCTACGAGTGATTGCTGATATCAAGCAGATTACTTATGTCTTTCCTCAAAACCAGCTTATATTCGAAAAATGAAAAAAAATCAAGACCAGATAAACTTCTTTCCCTTGATACAATCACTTATTTGTACTTTGTTGCTTCAAATGTCAGCTTCCAGCCATTGATAGGCCCATGCTTTTATTCTGGCAAGGTCTCAGCTGTTCAAGCTGACTACTACAAGATCATTCATGCCTGGTTATTATAGCTGTGCAAATATCACAGATCCATCAGAGTGTAGTTCCAATTGTATTGAGGAGAGGGGGAGGGAGGGGAAAGAAAGACAGAGAGAGAAAGGAGAGGGAGTGAGAAGCCATATTTGTTTTGTTTCTGATTATCTTAGAAAAGAAACTAGATGAGGTTACTACCTCTGTTGTAAATAGGATTATGAAAGGAAAAGATCAAAGATCAAGGTGTTAGGTGAACTGTTACTGTCTGTATTTAGTATAGGCTGAGGAAGGGGTTCAACTGAGCGTCTTTATAGCTAAATTGATAAGCTATCAGTCTAACAGATGAGAAGTCAAGGGATAATATCTTCTAATGGGAAAATTCTCATCTTTGGATGTATGGTAAGGAAAAGGACATTCCTTGGAAATCAATATAAACTGGTGAGCACAGATACCATTATACACAAGAGCTAAGGTTCAAAACTAAGCCCATCATAAATGTTAACTGGGCATCATCATCATCATTTAATGTCTAGATTGGATGGTTTGATAGGAGCTGGCAATGCCAGGAGCCACACCAAGTTCTGTATTGTTTCTAAAGCTGGATGCCCTTCCTAATGCCAAACCCTTTACAGAGTGTGCTGGGTGACACCATCACCAGAGCTTTTTACATGGTGCCAATACCAGAGCTTTTCCTGTGGCACCAGCACCAGTGCTGCAACTGTTATCAACGATCAACCAAAGTTTTACTCTTTTCTGGTTTGTCCTCTGTCTGTCTGTCTCTCTCTCTCTAGGTATGTCTACGAAGAAAAGCAATCAGTGTAAGTTCAGAAGCATTAGCATGTCTCAGCATCATTTATCATTTTAGTCATATTACTTTAGTCATATAATTTATCAGAAGTAACAGTGCAATGATATGATTCATGTCTCATAAGTGATATGAATCAGACCATTCATGATTGCCTACACAATTATCAAAGGTTTCATTCATGAACCAGCAGATCTATGATCAAGTGATCAAAGGCATTCCAGCCATGACCATTCCTCTTCTTTTTTTTAATTATTGTGTAGTTAGAACTATATTCTTAGATGTGTTATCAAATGTATGCTTTGTTTAAAAAAAAAACAGTATGACTCACAAAAGTTTTTCTGATATTTCTAGTGGGTCAAGCATCCACAGAAGTTCCTTTACTGGATTGTGTATCTAGTGTATGTATGTGTTTGAATGAGTGCATGCATATGTGTGTGTGTGTGAGAGAGACAGAGAGGGGGAGAGAGAGAGAGACAAAGAGAGAGTATACTTTGTGTTTAATATTGAGAATAACAGATGGCTGATATATTTCTAGTTGTTGTTTAATCCCAGAATAGTCTTATGATCAAAAATATTCTTGTCTCACTTTTTTCCCCAAGATATAGCATACATATAAAGGCTATAGTTCTGTGTCTTATTCCTTTGAGAAGCCTATGACTTAAAGAAAGAAAATTTGACTGTTATTTACAGCAAGTCAAATTACCATCTAAAATCTCTCTTGTACATTATTCTCACTTTTGAAACCATTTGTTTTTTTTTTAAGTACATTAATAAAATTAATGAGTCAAAACAAACAACTTTTTCACAATATAAAGTCACTTAAATTCACTGCCAATCTGGAGCTCATATATAACTAAAATGTAATTCAATGGTAGCCTTGATGCTTCAAAATAAAACATTTACATAGTTACAGAGAAAAATATTGGCAGACATCATCCAAAAAATAATAAACTAGGATAAACATGTTTACACAGCTATCATTATATTGTATTACATTGAAAATTGCTATGTTGCATTGAATGTTATTATGTATTATATTGTATGTTGTGTTTTTGCTACTATTTTTGTTATTGTGCATTTTTTATTACTTCATTATATACTTAAATCAATAATATCCATCTTTTTTTCATGCTACCACTGTACTTTATATTGCATGGTGTGTTATCTTTTGTACGACACATTTATGGTTTGTATAACGGATCTTCTGTTGAATATGTTTACATGTGGCTGTTTATGTAATTGAACGTGTGTGATGTGAGTGTGTGCATGTGCATATAAATGTAGGTCTGTATATATAAATCTGTGTGTGTGTGTGTGTGTGTGTGTATATTTATATATATATAAATCAAATGTAATTAATTTCATAGCTATCTATATAACCCACTTCACTATTGGTCTTCCACCAATGATGCAAGTTTCATTGATATTCTGAAATTCTCACTCACTCCTCAGTAGCTAAGACATATAAAAGATAAATATGGATTTCTTAAAATAGATCCAGACTCATGTGTTTCACAAAAGAGAAAAAAAAATCTCAACAACAAAATAATGAGCAGAGGATGATGATGATGATGATGGTGATGATATAATATGGTTTGGCATCAGTTTTAATGTTTACTATGAGAACAAGTGCTGGTTTTACCTTCATCTTGACCTTGTTAGATTCTATTGATTTTTTTTTTGGGCCATTTCTTATGCCCTGCACTCTGATTAACTAAATAAAATGATTGATAAAATAATTTAGGATAAAAGAATAATACAGGAAGAACGCTACAATAGTTTAACCATTAGCATTTAAACCAGCCATATCTAGCCCAAATCTACCTGTTTTATGTTCAAACCAGCCAGATCTGGTCTCTCACACCTACCCTACAATGTTACTCTCAAGATAAACTACATCATCAAAATCTTGAATTAATGAGATAATGCATGATTAATTCAGGGTTAAAGAGTGGCAAATTGGCAGAGGTATTAAAGTGTGACATCAAATACCTTGTGGTATTCATTCCAGTTCACCCTTCTTTAAGTTTAAATTCTGATGAGATTAATTTTGCTTTTTATCCTTTTTTTGGTGGTGGGGGGGGGGGTGATAAAGTAAAGTATGAGTCCAGTAGTGGAGGGTGGGTAGATTAATAGAATTGCTGGTCTTTTGTATAATCTGGTCTTCTGGTCTTTTGTATAATCTTACGCCTCAGTCAACTGACATATTTGACTGAACACACAAGGTACCATAACCATCCTAGAGAGTTACAGTGCAAGGATCTCTCCTGCTGCTCTCACATTCTCAAAATAGTAAAGGTTGCATCACAAGGACTGATCTTTATCTTCAGCATCAGAAAATATTTCAACTCACAACAGTTGTTGATTCTTTCCAAAATAAACCAACAACTTTAGTATCACCCACTAACACATTCTAGTCACTAACCTCAGACTTTCTGCATTTTTACTGCTATTACAGTAACTTCTTGGAGCTGGCTAGTTTATCCATGCTAATTCCACCCAGGACCATCAAGCTCATTCATTTCTTCCACTCTCATTACCCATAGTTTTCACACATTATCCCTGCATCAACCACTAAGCTCATTTCTTACTTTCCAGGGTTGACATTCTGGAGAACATTAGTCCACTGGATTCCTCTCATTGTCCATGTTTTACCTGCTGTCATCAATTTGCAGTTGTTTAAAAACATCAACCACAATAATTTCAGAGGGACCTGTAAAGGTCATGGGCACTGACACCTTTCTCCAGATAACATTAAAAAACAGTCTAAAAATACATTCGTATTTCAAATCTCACCAGAACTGATGTTGCTTTTTAACCTTTTGAAATTAATGAATTGGTAACCAGTGAAATACTGTGTTCATTTAACTGACAACACCTCTTCCCATAAAACGTGTAGCCTTGTGTATGTTAGAAGTAATTCTAAGAAGGATAGAGGTTGTTGGAGATAGAACAATACTGCATAACTGTGCATGTTGTACTTCAAGTAGTGGTGATTGCAGTAACTGCAATGATAATGGTGACTTCAATGACGATGGCAGCAGTCATAGTAATGATGACAGCTGTAGTAGTAGTGACAGTAGGATTGTAGTAGTGGCACTGCAGTAGAGGTGATTGTGATAGTTTTAACAGTAATGACAAAGGTGATGATGATGATGATGATGATGATGGTGGAATTTTAGTAAGATATCTTTTATCTTTTATTTGTTCCAGTCATTAGACAATGGCCATGCTGGGGCATCACCTTCAAGAATTTTTAGTTGAATGAATCAACCCCAGTATTTTTTTTTTAATGCTTGATACTTATTCTATCAGTCTCTTTGGGTGAACCGCTAGGTTACAAGGATGTAACACATCAACACCGGTTGTCAAGTGGTGGTTGGGGACAAACACAAAGACACAAGTGCGCGCGCGCACACATATATACATATATACACAAAGCGGACGTTAAACGACGATGATGATGATGATACATACATACATATAATGGGCTTCTTTTAGTTTCCGTCTATGAAATTCACTCACAAGGATTTGGTCAGCTTGAAGCTATGTTAGAAGACACTTGCCCAAGGTGCCACACAGTGGGACTGAACCCAGATATCATCAGTTAGTAAGGTAAACTCTTTTACCTAATTACTCTTCACCCACTACCTATCCATCCATCTAAATATATATTTACATGTATCCCTGATAATTAAAATTGAAGCAGTAACCAGTTGACAATCTTTGTTAACATAACTACTAAATAGAATA
>NC_142940.1:54737909-54805409 GCF_046866305.1 Octopus bimaculoides | reverse complement strand
TAGATTTTCTACCAGAAATCACTGAGAAACAAAATAACATATAGTGAAACAGTATATGCATGAACTCTTATATGGTTCAGAAAACACCTATTTTAATCTAATGAAAGACTAGACATGATAAATAGAAAGCGTGATTTATTTTGCCTAATTATCTGGTAAAAAAATCGCCACAATTTGGTTAAGTGGGAGGGAAGGTCTGTTCACACAGAAATATAGATTGTTGTAGGGTAAATTAACAAAGTTTAGGATAGATAAAATGTGATGTGGACAAAGTTGTTCGAATAATGAGTTTGCATTAGGCGGTTTTATTTTAACCTTTCCTATGATTTTATGACCGAAGCATCGAAGAGATTACAGCTAAGACTCGAAAACGAAAGGCTTTCAAGAGCAAATATATATACAAATTTTGTCCACTAACAGCATTTCGCTTCTAGGAATTTAAGTAACCCTCGTTAGAAAAGGCTATTTAAAACATTAAAAGTTACAGGATAAATATTCGTGTGGGTAAAAAGGAGAGAATTAAAACTGCAATGAGTGAGAAAGGATATGTCAACTAAGAGTAAATGATAAAAACTGATTCTAAGAATTTTGCTATTGACATGAAATATTGCCTGAAAAATGCTTCTCAAGAACCGATTGATCACTTCCGATACGAATACAAAGCAGTAAAATAGTCACTAAGAGCTTATATTTGAGGAAGACTGCAAGGTTTTCTCTTATTTTATTTAAGAGCAGTTAGAATCCTCAAGTCCCATATCTTTGCTAGCAAGATGAAGCTATAAAAAAAAAATTGTGGGAAAATCAATGTCTCTCTCTTTCTCTCTCTCTTCAAGTCTCTGCACACACGCAAAAATAACCATCACAAAACAATAAGATATTTGCAAGTGGGAATATGTAAGACAGTATAAAGTTGATCTGAAGTAGAGATGAAGTGAAGTGAAGTGAGCAAAGCATGGCTGGTCTTTTATCAAATACAAAAAATATTGCTTTTCAAAGATTATGACACAACCTGAACGGATTTTAAGCAATATATTTTGATGACAAAAAATACAAATTTAAAATCACTGATTAACAATAATTATAATGTAAACCATAAAGCAGATTATGTTGCATTTCACAATGTAAACAAAATATTGATCACAGATGAAAATGAAATTTTTAATAACTCTACCTTCGCCACGATCCTTTTTTATTTTTTTATTTTAATATATTGTTGTTAGAACTTCCGTCTCAGTACAAAATATGTGTATATATATATATATATAATTATATATATATAAATTTATATATATATTTATATACACAAAATGATGAGGGTATAACTTTTCTTCTTCCTGGAGGGGCTGTTAAAGTCTAGCTTTCTTATATCAGTAGCTGAACTCGGTATACTCATCCAGAATTTTTAAAAAGGTCGCATAACAAAAAGAGGAAAGCGCAATAAAACTAATTTTCATTGTGTTTTGCTGATGTCTTTGTAGTTTACATTAGTGTCCGAAGTGATCTGACTGACTGGTTGTGTAAGCCACTGTTAGCAGCTCAAGCACACAAGACAGAAGCGAAGCTGAGAAGAACAGCAGTGGCCGCCATATTGGACAATGTTGGAAACACAGAAAGAAGAGCAATTGATCGACAATTACAGCTCTGGACACACACACTCACATGAAATTCAGACATAAATATGAAAACACACAGAAATTATGTACGATTTTCATTTCAGTTGCTCTGACAGAGACAGCAACAAATCCTGTCAAGTCGCATTCCTGCAAGATTGCGATGGGGAGGGGGGGGGGGTTTCAAACGATGACAACGGACCGGTGTTGGAGGGGGAGGAGGAAGTTTCTTTATGTGAAAGGAGGAGGAGGAGGAGAAAAAGCAGGAGGAGGAAGGAACCAGCTTCTTCGTTAGTAACATTCATTCGACGGCAAAAGAGTTACGAGCACAAGGGAGGTAATACGAAAAAAAAAAAAACGAAATTCAAGCACAAAAATACCATAACAAATGGAATGGCAACGAAGTGCTTAAGAATTTTATTTACAAAATATAACCGAAAAAATTAATATAATCAATGAAAAGACTATGCAATAGCTGCTAAACATAGTAATTTAGATCGAAGTCTTTCTACAGCTCTGGACACACGCTCACATTAAATTTAGACATAGATATGAAAACACAGAAATTATGTACGATTTTCATTTCAGTTGCTCTGACAGAGACAGCAACAAATCCTGTCAAGTCGCATTCGTGCAAGATTGCGGAGGGGAGGGGGGTTTCAAACGATGACAACGGACCAGTGTTGGAGGGGGAGGAAGTTTCTTTATGTTTGTGTGAAGGTGAAAGGAAAAGGAGGAAGAAACCAGCTTCTTCGTTAGTAACATTCATTCGTCGGCAAAAGAGTTACGAGTACAAGGGAGGTAATACGAAAAAAAACGAAATTCAAGCACAAAAACACCATAACAAATGGAATGGCAACGAAGTGCTTTAGAGTTTTATTTACAAAATATAACCGATAAAGAATTAATATAATCAATGAAAAGACTATGCAATAGCTGCTAAACATAGTAATTTAGATCGAAGTCTTTCATAAAATGTAGTTTTCATTTTAAAAAGTTGAATGCAAGTAATTTTAAATATTTATCGATAAAAAGATATTGAAAATTTCCATATTTTGAATATTTTCGTATTTTGTTTGTGATAGCTACATCTCAAAATAAATACAGGTTCTAAAGTATCTAACGTCGATAGATTACCGATTATTTAAGGATTCACTTCAGCTGTTATATTTGTTACTTAGTAAAAAAAAAAAACCCAAAACAGGTACATTCTTTCAATAAGAGATTACGAAATCTAATGTTCTTCATAACATATACCATACCATACATCAATTAGTTCGCATCAGAAGACCATAGATACAGTGAGGCGAGTTTATATATATATTATTTGTATATATATATATATATAGACTTCATACAGTAGTGTATTGTCACCAAATGGTAGTAATTTCGCTCGACAGATTAACGGGGAGAAAATACTATCTCATAACCAATTATAATAATGACAAAAAATGTTTCGTTAATCTTATTATGCTAGAACAGTCATGTATTAAATATGTAATGATCAAATTAGATTAACAAGAACGATGAAGTGATAGACGGTGTGATGGTTGTTTTTGATGAGAAATGGATTGTAATAAAGTAGATTTTTGCAATGGCGAAGATAAATGCACTTCAGCATTTATTTATGTATTCGTTGTTGCCATTTTTATTAGGCTGTAGTGGAGGTGGTGGTGGTTGTATAGTTTCTTACCTTGAAAACTCGGCCACGAAGTGAGAGGAGTTGACGGCGAAGATTTATGTTGTTGATGGTGATAATGGTGGTAAATTTTAACGAGCGAAAATGTGTGGCAGGGGGATAGTGTGAGATGAATGTTGTGAAGGAGGCGCGGGCAACGGTAGTAGGGGCTAGTGTAATTATTAAATGGGAGGGAAAGAAGACAAGTCTAACCTGCAAATTAAAGACAAGATCATTAGTCCGTAATAGTAATAACTGTATTGAAAGGAAATCTCTTAGGTTGTCCGTAAGACTCGCTAAAAATATTAGTGAGAGGACTTAACAGAAAGTAAATTTACCAATGCTAAGGAAGGGAAACTGTAATACACACAATTATTGATTCGAAAGCATTTTATTTTAAAGCACTCATTTAGATTAGATTTAATGTAAGGTGAATATGTCATTTATAACAGGGTTTAAATTAAATACATATTAAGATCGGTAGGAATTTGTAAGCGTCGATAACCTTAAAATGTATTATATTCTTATAATAAATAACGAATAAAGTAGCTAAAACATACTGTTTATGTTTCTAATAATAATGATATGAGGAACTTCCTCAAGTTCTTAATTTTATAGAAGAAAAAAAAGTTTGAATGAAAACGGCGCGAAACTGTATCATCTCGTCCCCCGCCTTTGCCACTCTACTGACTGAAAGTTCTCCCAGCTACCTTTGAGAGCGTCCATTTCATTGGTTACTTTTATTTCCTTCCTCTTCTAGAACACAAATTACTTTTCATTTACATTGTTTTAGCTTAAGTGTATTTGACTTCCTACTTAGTATTAGAATGTCTCACGCTTCACATTCAAATTTTAAAATTGGTTTATTTACTAATAAGAGTTATAGGCTGTGGAACCATATGATCAAATTATTTAATTACTTGCCTTATGGTTATTTTCACATGATTATTAATTATATATTTTGTTCAGACTATATTTGTAATGTTGATCCAAACCAACTAGAAACAAAACTTGTAAAAAATTTGATCCAAGACTAATCATAATAAACTCGATTGCAAAAAAAAAAAAAGGAAAAGAATACAATAACACCACTGATAGCTGATTATCGAATTTTATCACAAATTAATAATTTTTTTTATACTGTAATCTTTAGACAAGCTACAAAAATACTTTCCTGTTAAAACTTTTCGATTTGTATTATCCTCGGGAAATGACAAGGATTTCCTGTTTCCACTGAGTGATGTTTGATGTAGTAAAACCTAAGTTAAAACCCCCAAAATTATGAAAACAAATTATGCTAAAAAGTTGAAGGATAAACATCATCTGTTCTCCATGCAGGTATGGCTTGGACGGTTTGACTAGGGCTGGAAAGCTGCACCAGGTTCCATAGTTTTGGTTTTGATTTACGTGGCTGGCTGCCTTTCCTAATGCCAACCATTTTACAGTGTGTACTGGGTGCTTTTAATGTGCCATTGACACGAGTGCTTTTACGTGGCACCTGCACGAGTGCTTTTTATGTGGCAGATTTGAGATAGTGCTAATATAAAATGGTAAATATCTAAAAAATAGTTTAATTGAAGAAACAGAAAATATATTTAACGTATAAAAGAATAAAGCAACTGGTGAATATTAGGAAGGACAGAAAATTGTAGGACAAGGTTACTAAAAAGGGGAGGGGGTGCACTTATCGTTACTGATCCTGAAAAGAAAGAAGCATGGAAGTGTTATTACAAGAGATTGTTGAATGAAGAGAATGTTTGAGAAAAACAGGGTCTAACAGAGATCTGCCATTTAAATGATAGCAGTGAGGTAGGTACATTAAGCAATTAAGGATATGAAAGCAAGGAAAGCATCTAGTCCATCACGAATTAGCATTGAAATGCTCAAAGGGCTTGGTAGAGTACAGTCGGTCAAGAAGTGTAGGAAGGTGTTATATGCAATGACTGGTATAGATTCAGCATCACTAACTACTTTAAGAGCAAAAGAAGATATACTAGAGAGAGGTAACCGTAGAAGTATCAAACTGCTGGACCAGGTTACAAAGTTATGATAAGATTTATATTCAATTATTAGCAAGAATATTAAGCTAGATGACATGTAGATTGACTTTGTATAAGGAAAAATACTTCAATAACATTTTCCAAGTAAGACAACTGCAGGCAAAGTATTTAGCTGGGAATAAACCCCAAAGTTAGTATTTGTGAACCTAGTAAAAGCCTTTGACAAAGTTCCATGTTTTAGGGATCACTCAGAAAGTTAGGCATAAACAAATGGTGAGAGCCATACAATTTATGTACAGAGCTATTAGTCAGCAATGAGTTCAGTGTTGAATATAGTGTCCAGATGGAGGGAGGGATGGTCATCGGTGCTTAAACCTCATCTTACTTCTGTATATCACAATCCTCCAAACTTTAAGATTAGCTGTCTGTGGGAACTCTTATGTGCTGATGACTTAGTTGTTACAGCGGAATCTGTCATAGAGTTAGATAAGAAATTCTAGATATGGAAGTAAATCTGCAGATATTGCTTTGATGACAGCAGGATTGTAAAATTGTATGTCTCCAAAAACAGCATACTGAAGAATTTAGAACTGAATAGAGAATTAGAATGAAAACCTCAAAAAGTATGCTGGTTAGGTTCCCAAATAAAGCTTTTTAATATCATTGGTAATGACACTGCTTTAATGGGGTAGCAAAGTTTCTCAGAACTTAGACATGGAGACACTTTTGGTGGCCCATCTTAATTAACAGACATTATTGGACAGTAGAAATTTGGTACTGTTTCATATCTGAGGTCATATCTCAGCTCTCAATAACTATAAACCCTTTATGAGTCTTAAGTGTGGGCCCTACTCCCATATTTGGGACAGTGCTGCTGCTAGTCACAGACATCCTACACTGATTGGTTCATCACTGATCTTGCTCATCAACACAATCCAACCTCTGACCCATAGAAGTAATATTACCTCTCTCTCTTTTTTCCTATCACTACAGCCATGGTCTAAGCTCATTGGAACTGGCTGGTCTTGTTCCACTCTTCCACAAGTATTGTTGATTCGTTAACCCTGTCACCACTACTTTGCACTAATCCCTATTCCCAGACATTATCCATCTGAAACTTCTTGTACATGTTTTTACCGCGGTCACCAACTTGCAATTATTCAACAGGAACATTAACTGTATTGGTCTCATACATATGGGAGGGCATGTAAAGGTCCAATGGACACAGCTCCTTTCTCTGGGAAAAACCAAAATAAATAACAAAAAGCAAAAGGCAGCTGATTTATTCACATTCCCAATGTGAAGTAAGAAATGTTTTTAATGGTGTTATCGATATTGTTTTCATGTTTTATTGGACAAATCCACAATAACTACAATGATCTTACATTTATTTAAATTGTGACCTTGAGTTCAGTCTTACTGTATGCCACCTTGGGCAAGTGTCTTCTGATTTAGCCCCAGGCCAACCAACGTCTTGTGAGTGGATTTGTAGATGGTAACTGAAAGAATCCGGTTGTGCATGTGCGTGTGTACCCTTGTCTTGACATCACACAATGGTTATAAATGAGCACGGCCCTCAAACAAACAGTGTCTGGAAAATTCACTGTAAACATTTTTGTTGTGGGAAAATTTGCCATAAAGACAGCACACAAGCAGACCGTAAACACAATAACTAATTTTAAAGAAACTTCCTTTCTTAAATAGTCGATGAAGTTGCCATTTTAAGAAAACAGCCGATCTTCTTCTTTTTTTGCAATTAATTTTTTTTTACAGTGAATTTTCTTACTGCAAAAATGTTTACAATGAAATTTCCTATAACCCGTATAAACAACGTTGTTCATTTCCATGAAAAACATGTCTGACCATAAGGAATTATTATCATGCTTGGAAACAGGTCAAGTATCTAACCATAGAAAATCTGCCTTAAGAAATTTTATCTGACCCATGCAAGTGTGGAAAAGTTGACATTAAAAAGATAATGATATATCTGTGTATATATATTTGCTGCAGCTTAGGCACGTGTGTGTAATGCAAATAAATAAGGAAAAGTATACAAGAGCACAACGTGTGCCGTGATGATGATAATCCAACTATAACTTCTGGTTTGAGAGTCAGCTGAAGTTGGTTCTGGTCAAAAAATGCCAGAGTAAGTAAATCATTCAGTGAATTGTAACATTTAAGATGCAACCAAATCATGAAATAACATAGTTCATGACAAGACAAATTATTGGTGCAAGTAGGAGACGGAATATTGACCATGAAACATGTCTGGTTGCCAAATGTTTTCTATAAACATTGAACTTCACCTTCAACATCGAATAATCACCTCAAGTTCTTTGCAATTTAGACTGTTCTTGCAGATGCAGAACTTTTCCTACAGCTCTGTAACATATTCTGTAATGAGAATTAGGCAACATAACCAACATATGAAGTTCTGTGGTAGATTTTGATTTAGTTTTGTCCCCAAAAAGTTAATTTGTTTAGGGATAAACTGAAAGATAGGAATATAGAACAGAAAAAGAGATTGTGATGCTTATATAAATAAATTTAAGCTTAAAACAATGTTGAAGATTTCAACTGAAAACAAAATTCTTCTTTATAATCACAAGGTTATATAAGGCTTCATTCTTTTTCTTTATAAAAAAGTTGCATGATGAAACCAGAGCAATAAAACTGAAGATGAGATACTAAAGCTGGATGAAATAACAAAAAATAATTTATAGGTGCACATCTTTTATATGAATTTTTGAATTTGTTACAGACAAATTAAGATTTTTAAAAAATCAATGTTAAATAAAAGTTTCAAATTTTGGCACAAGGCCAGCAATTTCGGGGTAAGGGGAACACAAGGTAAGTTGATTACACCAACCCTAGTGTTCAACTGGTACTTATTTTATCAATGTTAAATATTGATTGCTTGTTATTTTATAACAATTACAAAAGTAATTGACTGTTCATCTCTAAGTGTTGGACATGAAGAAAAACCAGACTAAAATTATCTGACTTCAAAAACAATCAAGACAACTCATCTGATTATTTAATCATTTACATGGTTCAAGCATTCATGCTGGAATGCTACCACAAGTATTGTAAATAAATCAAAATTTACAAGAAATAGTCTCCACTAAATGAAAGCTGAACATAGTTTGAAAGATACTGGAAATGGTTCTAGTATGAAGAATGAAGTCTTCACAGTTCTTTCATCATAGATGAATTGTGGATGATAGTCAGTGGTTAATGTCGTTGTTGATATGACAAAACAATTTTTCATTCACCTATCAATTGGTAAAGTCCAGAAGAGAGAAATCGTCACATCCTCCTTCTGTGTCGTTGGTAGAAAGTAAGACAGATTCTTGCTCATTGCCGACAGACTGACTCAGACCATCAATAAGCTGCTGGGCAGCTTCTGCTCCTCTGGACATAATTGCTGCTTCATCTTCACCGCTGTCCATTATGTTTACATCTTTGTCTTCATCATCGGAACTGCTAAGTTCACCAAAAACTTGTTCTGAATAAAGATTAAACAAATAAACAGATCTTAAAATTGCAAACATGCCATGTTGAGAAAATAACATATTCGTATATTCAAAACTGAAACTTCCAAATAAAGTTGTACATAAAGAAACTAATATCCTTGTGAAAACAGTAATTTGATTACATGAAATGCTTAACAGACAAAATATTGAGTTATTGGAGTTAGGGCTACTACTTTATCCCGTTCCAGATACAATAGATGCAATTTCAAAGGCAGTAGGAACTTTATCATCATCAAGATCATAATTACTGATTGAGTAACATTTAAGAGAAATGATACAAGTCAGGTGAAGAGGCGTTATGAGCTGGGAGTAGTGAGTCGTAGAGAAAGGGTAGGCCAAGGTGAAAGCTAACAGATCAGATGATGACAGTAAGTAATAAAAGGTATTTTTTTATGGACAGCCATCCAACTTACACCAGTGTATTATGATACATCAACATAAGGGGAACAATACTGTCAGTCTCAGAGCATCAGTGTTTTTATGGATTGCAGATGGATGAAAGATGAAGTTCACGGTCAGGATTTAAACTCACAATATAAAAGATTGTTACAGAATATTGGTTTCAAATTTTGGCACAAGGCCAGCAATTCCAGGCGAGGGGGTAAGTCGATTACATTGACCCCAGTGCTCAACTGGTACTTATTTTATTGACCCCGAAAGGATGAAAGGCAAAGTTGAGCTTGGTGGAATTTGAACTCAGAATGCAAAGATAGACGAAATGCCACTAAGCCTTTTGCCTGACATGCTAATGATTCTGCCAGCTCACCACCTTAGATGAAAAGTTGACCCCCATGGGGTTTGAACCCATGGTGAAAAGAGCCAGAATGAATAATATGCAGAGTTTTCGCAGAAGCTCTGATGATTCTGTTAGGTCTAAGTAAATATTGGTTTCGAATTTTGGCACAAGGCCAGAAATTTTGGGGGCGGGGCTTAGTCAATTACAACTTGTACTTATTATATCAACCCCTGAAAGGCAAACCTGATAATCTTTACTCTTTATGTTGGCAAATAATCTTTACCCCTTTACTCTTTAAGATTAAACATATTCCAAGGTTTAGAGATGCCTCCTGTACTTCTTTCTGTGCATTCATGATCTACTTCTGTCCCTTTTAACAAGTTTTACTATGCACAAGGTACCATTTTTTTTAGTCCTCCTTGACTTTTCCTCATACAGTACCATCTCTATGCGAACTCCTCCACTACAAGAACAAAAACATTCTTCCATAGGAGCATCACAATTTTGTCTCTCTGTATGACACGAAGACAAACGTTGTGCTTATCGAAGAAATAGTATGGCAGAAAACCATTTTTAAAACCCTCACAGTAACTTCAAAGATTATGCCTTGCAATTTCTGGTAATCTTCCACATAATATGATATTGTCAAAGCATCCCAAAGACTACACTTCATTATCAAAGCTAGCAAATATTTTGAGTCTGATCATATTCTGACCTATTGTAAGTAAAGTATATATATATATATATATATATATATATATATATATATGGGACAGTGCTACAGATTCACACAAGTATCCTTGACACATCTAAAAGAAGACTAGTCAAATCATTAGCAATGGTTAACCTACTAAAAGACTACAGCCATTTCGCTTACAGGTGCACCGTTTCCTCTCTCTACCTCTTATAACAGTAAGGCAACAGCCTCTGCACTACTTACCTGCATATAATACCTAGTTTTACCTAACACAGACTTCACACTTCCTCTTGGCACCCCTATTATGTTACAAGAATCCATACTAAATAGATTCACCCAATTCTTCCTTGCTTCTATTATATCCTAGGTTTTCTTTCTCATGTTCAAATTGGACATCTGCCTTATCAATCTCATTAATTTTCAATTGAATCACAAAATTCTTACCAATATCCAAACTAATACTGGAATCAGCAGTATAGATGTTGTCTTCAGCTTGCACTGCGGTGCCACTAGCCTCCACAATTTGGTTTTGACTGTTGCTCTCTGAGAGCGTTTTCTCTTCTTCAGTTAAGACTTCCCACTTCACATCAATAGCTTCAGCATCCATCCTAAAAAGTCGTTTTACTTCTTTTTCAATATCCGGTTGTTCTGTGTACTAAAATACAAAACAAAAATGAAATTCTTACTGTGTTTTCAATTTACTTTTTTCAAGTTAGAAAGGACAGGTGTCTTCTTTTTTTTGCAAATTTGTATATATACATCAGTCATGAAATAACTGTGACCTGCGAGACTTCTAGAATGGCATGCCAACGAAAAATTACCTTGAATTTTTTTAGTAGTGTGACCGGCCTGATTATGATCCATGTCTCGAGCAATCTGCTTCATGGGAAATGCTAAATATTGCTGCAGCAAATGGTTTTAAAGCTGACTGTCCTTGCAGCTAACTATGAAGTGGTGCCTATTGAAAGGGAGAGTAACTACATGGCATACAAAAAAGAGGTTACGTTGACTAACTGTTGCTTGCCAACATGTTCCAGGCTCCAGCCCACAAATGTGCTGTCTCCTCTCACTGCCTTTCCTGATATTTTCAAAATGGCCTCTGCTCCTCAAAGCTGGTTAGTCTCCTCTTACTTCTACTCAATCACTCCTGACTTGTCTCCTCCTCTAGTGACCCATATAATGTTTTTTCCTCACAGGCCCTGCAATAGCCAATACATTCAGTCCTTCACCATTGAATGTTAGTCCTTTAGAATCCTTCCCTGCACATATTTTCTTGTAACTGTCAACTTGTAATTATTCAAAAACATTAATTACGTCAATCTCACCATTCTGTAGAAGCAATGAACACAGCCTCTTACAACTGATCACAAAGAGAAACAAAAAGAATCTTTTTTTGTCTGGGGATTCAACACAATCAGGGTATGAAGATTTGAACTCATGATCATGTGCATCCAGTACTATAGCTTCACAGACACTGTGTCTCAACACATTATTGCCATACTGTAATGTAACCTGAAGTAATTCTTCTGTTTACTAAAGTACTCTTTTCTGTTGAAAGATTAAAGTGCTGGATTAATGATTGAAGAAAATCATCATCATCATCATCATCATCGTTTAACGTCCGCTTTCCATGCTAGCATGGGTTGGACGATTTGACTGAGGACTGGTGAAACCGGATGGCAACACCAGGCTCCAGTCTAATTTGGCAGAGTTTCTACAGCTGGATGCCCTTCCTAACGCCAACCACTCAGAGAGTGTAGTGGGTGCTTTTACGTGTCACCCGCACGAAAACGGCCACGCTCGAAATGGTGTCTTTTATGTGCCACCCGCACAAACCAGTCCAGGGGCACTGGCAACGATCTCGCTCGAAAATCCTACGGGAGCCAGTCAGGTGGTACTGGCAACGGCCACGCACAAAATGGTGCATCTCATGTGCCACCCGCACAAGAACCAGTCCAGGGGCACTGGCAACGATCTTACTTGGCTTGCCGGGTCTTCTCACGCACAGCACATTTCCAAAGGTCTCGGTCAGTAGTCATCGCCTCGGTGAGGCCCAATGTACGAAGGTCTTGCCTCACCACCTCAGCCCAGGTCTTCCTGGGCCTACCTCTTCCACGGGTTCCCTCAACTGTTAGGGTGTGGCACTTTTTCACGCAGCTATCCTCATCCATTCTCACCACATGTCCATACCAGCGCAATCGTCTCTCTTGCACACCACAACTGATGCTTCTAATGTTCAGCTTTTCTCTCAATATACTTACACTCTGACGGGTATTCACATTGACATTAAACATCCAACGGAGCATACTGGCTTCATTCCTTGCGAGCTTACGTATGTCCTCAGCAGTTACAGCCCATGTTTCACTGCCATGTAGCATGGCTGTTCGTACGCATGCGTCATACAGTCTGCCTTTTACTCTGAGTGAGAGTCTCTTTGTCGCCAGCAGGGGTAAGAGCTCTCTAAACTTTGCCCAGGCTATTCTTATTCTAGCAGCTACACTTTCAGCGCACCCACCCCCACTACTAACTTGGTCGCCCAGATAGCGGAAGCTATCGACTACCTCTAGTTTTTCACCCTGGAATGAGATAGAAGTTGTTTCCTGTTTGTTTACAGTCTTTATTGCACCTGAACATCTGCCACAAACAAAAACTAACTTGCTAGTTAACCTGCCTTTAATGTTGCTGCACCTCTTATGTGTCCATAGCTTGCACCGGGTACATCTTATAGAGTTACTACCTACTCCTTTTCTACATACTGAGCAGGGCCATCTACCTGAAGGGGTTTGTGTTTTATCTACCTTCCTACTTATTAGGATTTTGGTTTTAGCTAGGTTGACTCTAAGGCCCTTCAATTCTAGACCTTGCTTCCACACCTGAAACTTCTCCTCTAGTTCTGATAGTGACTCCGCAATTAGGGCAAGGTCATCAGCATAGAGGAGCTCCCAGGGGCAACCTGTCTTGAACTCCTCTGTGATTGCCTGGAGGACTATGATAAATAAGAGGGGGCTGAGGACGGAACCTTGGTGGACCCCTACCTCTACCCGGAATTCATTGCTGTACTCATTTCCAACCCTTACCTAACTGGCAGCATCTCTGTACATGGCTCGCACAGCTCTCACTAACCATTCTTCTATCCCAAGTTTCCTCATTGACCACCAGATAAGGGATCGGGGGACCCTGTCAAAGGCTTTCTCCATGTCAACGAAAGCCAGGTACAGAGGTTTATCCTTAGCTAGGTATTTCTCCTGCAACTGTCTCACTAGAAATAAGGCATCAGTAGTGCTTTTACCTGGCACGAATCCAAACTGCATCTCATCTAAATTGATTCGCTCCCTAATTAGTTGGGCTATGACCCTCTCTGTAACTTTCATAACCTGATCTAACAGCTTGATGCCTCTGTAATTATTTGTATCTAAAGCGTCACCTTTACCTTTGTAGCAGTTGACTATGATGCTGCTACACCAGTCATTGGGTATGACTCCTTCGTGTATCACCTGGTTCGTAATACGGGTGACTAGGCTATAGCCAACACTGCCAGATATTTTGAGCATCTCTGCAGTGATTCCTGATGGGCCGGGGGCTTTCCCGGTCTTCATACTCTTAATTGCTTTATCTACCCTGGTACTATCAACTCGGATAGCTGGTCCCTCTATTGGGTCGACATACGGCAGGCTCTCTTTCTCCCATTCAATCTCTTTATTAAGCAATCTATCGTAGTGGCATCTCCAGACCTCTTTCTTTGCATCCTCATTTAGTGCAAGCGTACCATCATCCATGCGAACACATTTCTCTCCTACAACATCACTATTCTCTCTCCTACACTGTCTTGCAACACGAAATACCTTGAGTCTTTGGTCCTCACGGCGCAGAACATTGGCAAATCTTTCCTTATCTGCTTCCCCTCTGGCTAAATAAACCTGTCGCCTAGCCTCCCTTCTGGCACATTGGTACAATTCCCTGCTACCACCGTTCTTCCAGTCCTTCCAAGCCTGTTTCTTTTGTCTAATAGCCCTGTCTACCTCCTTGTTCCACCACCACGTTACTCTGGGTCGGGAGGGGACCTTACACCACCCACAAATCTGGTCGGTGGCTTTCAACAGGTTGTCCCGCAGAAATCTCCAATTGTCTTCCACGTTGTATGATGCTATATCCCCTTCTATTTCGTTAAATGCTTCAAGTAACTTGTCTCTAAGTCTCTGTCCGTTTGCAGGGTCTTTAAGCTTCCACACCCTTCTCTTCCAAGCCTGTCTAATTCTGGGCACCCATTTTGCCTTGATCCCAAAGTCGCTAACTACTAATCTATGTTGTGGGGTACATTCTTCGCCAGGGTAGGTTTTGGCATTTATAAGCCGCCCTCTTTCCCTATTTCTGGCGAGGATGTAGTCGATTTGGCTAGAGTGTCTGCAGGAGCGGTAGGTGACTAGGTGACTGGCAGGTTTCCTGAAGTTGGTATTGCAGACCATAAGATCGGTTGCATCACAGAACTCCAGCAGTCTGGTTCCCTCCTCGTTGCGGGAACCGAAACCATAGCCTCCATGTATGCCATGGAAGCCTCCAGCACGACGTCCGACATGACCGTTGAAGTCTCCAGCCACAAAGAGAAGGTCCCTGTCACTCGTCGAAAATGAAAGTTACAATTTATACAAATGTTACACTCTAAGCAGCATCAACAAGGAAGCTGGACAGCAAAAGAAGAAACAGAATCAAACACAAATCCTACTTCAAATTCAAGAGAAATACATGGAATCTTATAATTACCTTCTTTTTTAACGTTTTCCGGAATCGTCTTTTTCTAACATTCTTTAAAGATGGACAAACTATTGGAAAAATTAATTATTTAAGAAAACATTAAAATCATACACTGAAACCAAAAATATTTTTGTATTGTAAAATTTATATTAGAATTCAATATAAGCAATTGTGGCAGTATTACTTAAAAAAATGTATACAAACTGTTGATAAAAGCACAGCATGTCCATAAGGGATGTTATCTCAGGACAAATACTATAATAACTGACCTATGAACAGTGTATAAACATTAAGTATGATACAGAGATGACTATTTTCCATTAAATGATTTCAAATATCATAGTTAAGAGACAAAATTATTTTTTGTCATCTATCAACATCTGTTTCCCAAGTAAAATGGGATACTGCATATTATCACTTCCCTTAATTCTGTACCATCATAAATGACCACATCACTACATCATCCTGGTCTTCTGCTGCTTGAAAATGGAATATATTTCGTCCTGTAGATGTCCATTCAAATGCTGACATTTCTCAGCTGATATCTTTAATGTCCAGCAATTTTAACAGACTATACTTAACTAATTTCCCCTTGAGCTTTCACAAATCCATATGTTCAATATTCATCACATTTTTTATGTTTTATTGAGCTTGCTTTTCAATAAAGAAAGGAAAACTTTGTTGACACCAGAAACAATTACTCCTTGAAATTCTTCCATTATTTTCTTAGTCTAGCAATTACGCTTTTACCATAACCTTTTCTAACACTAATTAAGTGACATATGTAACAGAAACTATCAAGTACATCTAGCATACCACCTGGGTAGTCTAGGACTTTGTTTCATAGTCATTCAAGAACTAGCTTTTATCAGGAGAATCTGAAGATTTGGTCAACTTCCCATATATTCAATTGTATCATTTGTGGCACGTAAAAAGCACCATTCAAGCGTGGTGATGCCAGTACTGCCTGACTGGCCCTCATGCTGGTGGCACGTAAAAAGCACCCACTACACTCTTGGAGTGGTTGGCGTTAGGAAGGGCATCCAGCTGTAGAAACATTGCCAGATTGGATTGGAGCCTGGTGCAGCCTTCTGGCTCACCAGCCCTCAGTCAAACCGTCCAACCCATGCCATGGAAAGTGGACGTTAAACGACAATGATGATGCAAATATTGTCACAACTATAAGTGCATCATATTTGTATTTTTACAAAAACATGCAATTTTCCTTATCTGCATCAAATGTTGAGGGTTGTTTACAACCATCACATGATGTCAACACAAGGGTACATACACACATATATACATAGATATATATATAGACATATGTATGATGGGCATCCATACAGTTTCCATTTACCAAATTCATTCAAAGGATTTTGGTTAGCCTAGGGCTATAAAAGAAGACACTTGTCCTAGGTGTCATACAGTGGGACTGAACCTGAGACCACATGCTTCTCAACAGCACAGCCACGCCCGTGCCTGAATGTTGAATAATAATGTATTTAGTTTAAAACCAGAGCCTCAGTGTTAAGAAGGAGATTATCCAACATAATAATATTGTCTAGAATCAATAAAGTGACCTACTTCCATGTGGGTAGTGGTATTTCTTGTCTTTGTCTTTTTTCCGTGGACTTTCATTTTCATCTTGGCTTGTATCATCCTCATAAGAACAAATCAGCAACTGCAAGATTTAATTTAGAAAACATTATAAATCCAAAGATTCCATGCTTGCAGGAATAGGATGGATTTTATCAATACTGCTGACTTCAGTTAACTATTCACCATGAAGTAGGTGTAAAAGTTGTGCATAAACCAAAAAATTAAATATCTTATTCAGTAGCTATACAGGGATATAGAGAGGTTAGAACTGATGACCATGTATAATAACTGTAGAAATTAATAGCATCAATTAAAAATTAAATTACAAAGATTTATGAAAATTTAAAGATCATTAAAGTTACATGAATCAGTGGTTAGTTTCAGCTGATTGTAATAGAGTTAAAACTGCAGATGATGATGAGTTCATATAAATACCTCATCAATACTGTTGCCGTGATGGATCAGTTAAGTTTTTTTCCATCATCGTTCTGTGATGCACCTGGACACATCATCAGTGATGCTTTTGGGGTGTCATTAGGTATTTTGGGTCTTTTCTACATCAGACACCCAGCTGGAGTTGATCAAGCTCCAGTTTGTATCCAGTTAGCACTACCCTTAGCCCCTGTGCTATCTTAAAGCATGGGCTCACTGTACAGTTAGCCAGGGACCTTACAGATCTTGGGGCCCAATGTACTGATTCAGCTGGGGACTTATAATGCTACTAAGATGGCCTGAGTATAAGTACAAAGATCTATATAAAAATTACACAGCCTTGTAACACAGTCATATAAAACACAAGTGGCAGCCAGGGCATTCTGAATAGCTGAGCATTGTGGGTGATCGTTGGGGTAGGGTTCTGCAGTACAAGCAGGATCTTTGACCCATGTTATCACAGACCAATTTGTGATAAGTATAACATGGCTCACGACTGAGTGTACCATGTTATCTCAGATCATTGATGAATGAATCGGTGATAAATGTGGGTACATGTATATTTTTGATAAAAAGTGGAAATTTGTTGAAAAAGATATTATATTTCACAAGGGTCATTACTGACAGTTATTAAACATTAAGTCACAAATTTTTTGCCAAAAGACCTAAAAGAAAGGAATGATTGAAAATAAACTTATATTCACATTCTGAAATGAAAAATGAAAACCATAGCTCTTACTTGCATAACATCAGCTATTTTGTAAAATGTCTTCCTGTCCACAGTCTTCAGGGTTTCCATCATACATGGTGAATCCATCAACTAGAAAGATAGAAGATAGAAACAGTTAGAGGTGGATGATTTCTTACAAGAAATAAAATTCAAAGCTAACGGCTCAATAAGTTTAGCAACTGAAATAATTTAATCATTAACTGTAGGAGCAGGAGTGGCTGTGTGGTAAGTAGCTTGCTTACCAACCACATGGTTCCGGGTTCAGTCCCACTGCATGGCACCTTGGGCAAGCGTCTTCTACTATAGCCTCAGGCAGACCAAAGCCTTGTGAGTGGATTTGGTAGACAGAAACTGAAAGAAGCCCGTCGTATATATGTATATATATATATATATGTGTGTGTATATGTTTATTTGCCTGTGTTTGTCTCCACAACATCGCTTGACAACCGATGCTGGTGTGTTTACATTCCTGTAACTTAGCAGCTTGGCAAAAGAGACTGATAGATTAAGTACTAGGCTTACAAAGAATAAGTCCTGGGGTCAATTTGCTCGACTAAAGGCAGTGCTCCAGCATGGCTGCAGTCAAATGACTGAAACAAGTAAAAGAGTAACTGATGTTCACGGTTTCTTTTTAATTTCAAAGTTTCATAGAACTAATTAATATTTCCTACACATATATATATACAGTGTTTGTTAAAAAGCAATAATAAATTAATAATATTCTAAATTCAGATATGAATACATGTTTCTGTTGCTATAAATCATAAAACTAAAATAACCATTATCTAAAGTATATTTTTGAGTCCTTCCTCCTCAGAACAGCAGCCCTCTGGAATTATCTCCCTGCCTACATTTTAGCTGTAGCTAGAAATCTCAATCATATGTCTTGGAGGGCTTATGAAGGCTATGAACATAGCGTCCACATCTAGACCAAACCATAAAAAGCAAACTTTTCTTTCTTTTATCTGCAAAATTTGTAATAATTTTGGCCAGAAATTATAATCCTAGTATAGCTTTGAATTAAATAATCAACAGACTTTTGCTATGTAATAAAATTTCCTTCTTACTTTAAATAGATTCTAAATAGTTACTCCTGCAATCAGATATTGTGTTGAATTTGATGAAAAGTCAGTTTACAAAATCAATTTCTTGTTATTTATTTCAAACGAACTAAATTTTGTTAATCCTTTTTGTTCACACAAAATTAAAAGGTAACAATTTGCGTTATTTGTAGCATTTTTTATTTTATTACCTGGCCAAGCTGGATTGAAAATCTTAGAAAAGAAATTAGCCAACCACTTCACAGTGTGTGCTGTTTTTTTTTTATGTGGTGCTGGCTGCTTGTTATGTGGTAGTGGTACCAGTCAAGTCCCTAAGTAACTCACAAGACAAGACTCCTTACCTGAAGGGGGTGTAATATTAAATGAATGATCAAAGGGCAAAATCATGTGTCTTGCTGTCGAGGAGAAACATGGCTAAAATTTAAAAAGTATATTTAAAGAATCAATTTACATATGATAAAATATATATTAAAATCTTCTTTATCTCAACTGAAGTTTTCCTAAATGTATTAACTCTTTGTTGTAAATAGGAATTACAGTTAAAATGTTATAAATACAAACCTTAGCAGAGAATACTTCACTACCATAACGCACTATACCATGTCGAAGATCATTTTGAACTTCAATACTCAATTTGTCTTTCAAAGAAACGGCCCCTGTTTGAACATCTTGACGAAGTGCAGCAGCAGGACCCTGGTCAGAACAATAAACATCTTAGGAATTAGTATTTTCATCAACAGAGATATTTGAAATTTTCTTTGCTTCATTTTAAACTTTTTGTTAGTTAATTTTACTTCTGTTATGTAAGCCTTAATTCTTGCTGTATTTTCTTTGGCCTATTTCTAAATTGCATTTTCAAAGTCTGTAGACAGATGACAATTTTAAAAAAAATTACTTAATGGAAACCATTATGAGTTAGTGTCCAAAAAATTTTGAAGTAAAGTTTTTAAAACTATGTAGTTTCTGGGTGTTATTAGCTTAATAAAATACAATAAAATATTCAACAGATAATAATCTTTCGTTGCTTTTTTCAATAACGAAAATCTACCCCATGTCATTGAAGTGACTGTTTTAATGGGATGTGGACAAGGGAACAACGTATTTATTCCAAGAATTCCCCTCATTCCATCAGGAGTGGACATTCCCTTTTCATTTCGGAGACTCTAATTCCCAATCTGTGTCAGCTTTGCAATGTCCATCAACAAGTTCCAAGGCCAAACCCTATCTGAGGCTGGCCTTCTTTTGGAAGAGTCATGTTTTTCACATGGACAACTGTATGTTGGCTGTTCAAAAGTGGGAAGCAAGATGGATCTTTTCACCTTCGCCAAAAACGGGAAAACATGAAATGTTGTGTACATGGAGGTGCTGCAATCGTAACAAGGAGAACGGTCAGTACTTCCCGTTTCTTGAACATTTGTATTACAATTGTTCATCGCTGCATGCCTAAATATCATTTGACTTTTTAGGTAAAAGGCCAACAGAGAATATACTCGATTGGTTGAGAAAAGAAGACACAGCTTTAGAAGTATGCTCGATTCACGGTCTACTTTCCACACCAAAGACGATAGGAATAGACAGGCGTCAAAATACATACTTTAATCGTAACTGGCACTCCGTCGGTTACGACGACGAGTGTTCCAGTTGATCCGATCAACGGAGTAACCTGCTCGTGAAATTAAAGTGCAAGTAGCTGAGCACTTCATTCAGTGCAACGCAGAATGTGACAAGGCCGGCCCTTTGAATTACAGGTACAACTCGCTTTTACCAGCTGAGTGGACTGGAGCAATAAAGTGTCTTGCTCAAGGACACAACTTTAATTGTATGCATCGTATAATACCAAACAACACAACTACACATCAAAGGCAGACATCGATCACAGGCACAAACAGTACATAATTATAACAAATAGAGATTCAGGGTATGCTACTGTGTACAGCCCTTCCTATAAATATCTGATAACTAGAGAGCTAAACTAAATATAGACTAGAAAGCACACAGAAAAGGCTGGCATAACTACAGCATTTTTCTGAAAGTTATGACCTCCCAAAGTCTGGCGGGTAAAACCCTGTAGTTATGCCAAAAGGGGCAAAAGGCTTATTATATTTCTATAAGATATCAAAAATTCAAATGTAATTATAATCGAAGATTCTCTCGATTCTCTTAGATTTACAAGATACTTAACGGTACGAGCTCCCGAATCAAATACAGTAGTTACATTGCACAGAAACATTTTAGATCGTTTTCGAAAAGCCATCCGATCAATTGACAACCTTTTACTTACCAATACACAACAAAGTCTTTAATAAACCATTTAAATTACAATAGTATTTACAATTAGGGAAACTAGCAAATCGAAAACATTATGCAATATAAGTTATTTACCGCCGGCAGTCTCAAAATGAAATGTTGTTCCAAATCAAAAGCAGATTCTGTAGTGTTTTCCTTTTTTTTAGGGTTAGGTTTAGCAGAACTCGATCCGCTAACTTTAATGTTTACACCAACCATTTTGTAATGAAATATACCAAAAGCATGCGAAATTGTCTCAGAAAGTAAAGAGTGACAAATCAGTTCCCTCCCTTGGCTAATTTTCGTTTCTCTTATCACGCGCTGAACTGTTCAGCACACTGACGTTCTGCTAATGTTTATTGCACTCACTGGTAAACTGCGGCCCGCGGGTCCTATGATCCTACGGGATTTGCTGAATGGCACGCCTAGTGAAACTTTACCTTGAATTTCTTCTTAGTTGTGCGGCTCGCCTGAGAATGAGCCATGTCCCACACGCCTGCTTCAAGAGAATGGTTGCACGATCTTAGTTAATATTAATATACATAGACTATCAATAATCTGGCGGAGTTTTAAGGCGGCGAGCTGGCAGAATCGTTAGCACGCTGGTCAAAATGCTTAGCGACATTTCTTCCGTCTTTACGTTCTGAGTTCAAATACAGGCGAGGTCGACTTTGCTTTTTCGAGGTCGATAAAATAAGTACCAGTTTATCATTAGGTTGAATGTAATCAACTTAACCCCTACTCTGAAATAGCTCGCATTCTTTTCATTTTTTTTTTTTGCCCCTCTCCTTACCCTTTTCCTTTCCCATGAAGTATGAGACTTAACCGGTCAGCTGTTTCAAAACTTCACCCATGTATTTAAATACATACATTCTATCAATGTATTTATATACACACTCACTGCTAAGTTCCAAGGAGGTAAACAAACCAACACTGGTTGTCAAGCAGTGGAGTGTAGGATAAACATAGACACAAAGGCACACATACATATACACGATGAGCTTCCACACAGTTTCCACCAACCAAATTCACATTGGTCAGTCCAGGGTTATTAGTAGAAGAAACTTGCCTAAGGTACTGCACAGTGGTCCTGAACCCGAAACCATATGGTTGCAAAGCAAGCTTCTTAACCACACAGCCATGTATGTAGTGTGAAAGTAGAAGCCACGTGAACAGAAAATGAGAATGGCCTTATAAATACGACTGGTTTTAACTGAGAGTGGCTTTATCTGCAAAGGGTTACAATAACATACTGGTTGAAGAGTGGAAGGTTGGCAGATTCTGCAAAATTAGTTGTGCTTTCTTGGTAAATTACATGAAGGCCCAGCTATAATTTTGGAAGTGAAAGTTTCAAGCTGCGTGATGCATAAAGATATCTTTGCTTTCTTGATTGTTGTCTTTTAGGTTTATGGTGGTAGGTAAACACCTCTCAGCTGGGGTTAGTGGGTGATTTACTCCAGGTGTTGTAAACAATATTCCTTGCCAGTACAGATATAAGCATACTGTTTGAGGGTTTGGGGGTTGTGGCTCTTTGGTTGACTAAGTTAAGTGGGGTAAGGTGCCTAGCTATAAAGAATCTGTCAGCTGCTCTGAAAATGGATTCAACATTGGATTGTTATTTTATTGTTTGCATTAGAACCGTATCATACACTTTAAATGGAATGATGCAAACTAAAATTAGTTAAGTTGTGTAAGACTAAATAGAGAACATAGAAATGGTATATGAATAGATAAAGAACATGTGTATTACTTATTGTTGTTTGTTTGTGCATTCACATGCCCATATCTTTTACTTGTTTTAGTCATTTGCCTGTGGCCATGCTGGAGCATCACCTTGAAGTATTCTTAGTCAAATGAATTGACCACAGTACTTATTTTTTTTTCTTTTTTAAGCCTGGTACTTATTCTGTTGTGGAGGCGCGTGGCTTAGTGGTTAGGGTGTCAGCATCAGGATCGTAAGATTGTGGTTTCAATTCCTGGACCGGGCGACGCGTTGTGTTCTTGAGCAAAACACTTCATTTCACGTTGCTCCAGTCCACTCAGCTGGCAAAAATGAGTAACGTTGTGATGGACTGGCATCCCGTCCAGCTGGGGGGAACACATACGCCATTGAAACTGGGAAACCGGGCCCATGAGCCTGGCTAGGCTTTAAAAGAGTGCAAGTGGAGGCGCAATGGCCCAGTGGTTAGGGTAGCAGACTCGCAGTCAGAGAATTGCGGTTTCGATTGGGGATGACAACCAACACTCATCAAATAGTATTGGGGGACAAAGACACACATACATACATACATACATGATGAGGGCCATCCACTCATGACCGAGGAAGACCATTGCTGACCTTTCAGAACATTGTGTGTTCTAGGACTAACTTATATTTTGCATTCGTCGCTCTGTTGGTGGCTAATGAGCCCTGCTCTTGACAAGCATATGCGACTGCAAACATTGCAAACCAAGCTTTCCCCATTCACTAGACTAGCAGCACGCTTTCAAGCAGCATGCTCAAATTCTTCATACAGAATTTGTGCTCTCTCAAAGGTGTCAACCCACTCCTTAACCTGCTTCCTCAATCTGTGGTGATGACAGGCATTGCTCTCCCAGTCAGTCTCCTGCATATCACAGGCCTTTAATGAGGACTTGACACAGTCCTTAAATTGCAGCCTTGGTTTCTGTTGGGGTCTCTTTCCACTATCAAGTTCCTCATATAGCATCTGTTTAGGATCCTGCTATCCTTCATTCTAATAAGGTGTCCAGTCCAACATGACTGGTGCTTGTGCACCATTGCCTCAATATTCAAGATGTCTGCTTTCCTCAGGACCTGTGTGTCTGGAGTTTTTAAAGTCCAGCCAACATTCAGAATGTGTCTCAGACATCTCTAATGAAAGTATTCAAGGACCTTTACATGACGTTTGTAAAGGATCCATGTCTCACATGAGTGATGTTAGTACACATGCACGGTACACAGCAATTTTTGTTTGCCTTGTGATGCCATACTGGGACCAGACACAAAACTGAAGAGACATACCTACATACATATATATATACATAAAAAATTTGAACACTGGGACCAACTTTCTGCATGCATGAAGGCACACTGGCAAGACACTACTCCTCTAAATGGAAACTTTGCCTGTTGTAGTTTTGTGGCATGAAACAAAGCAGGCCTTGCTGTCCACTCAAGAAAACAGATAGTAAATAATCCACAAGCACTCAAGCAAACTGAATCCTCAGCTTGTTTCATTTGCCAAAAGGTTTGCAAGGCACCAGCAAGCCTCAAGGGACACATTTACATCTAAAGAACATGACGAAAGCTTTATTTTACTGAACTCTCGTTTGTTATCCACGACAAGAAAATGCATCATATCATACATATATATACATATATATATATATATATATATATATATATATATATATATATAGATAGATAGATAGACAAATAGATAGATAGATAGATAAATAAATAAATGGAATTAAACACAGGTATACACACACACACACACAATGACCTTTCAGTTTCCATCTACCAAATCCACCCACAAGGCTTTAGTTAGCCCAAGGTTATAGTAGAAGGTGTTATGCAGTGGGACTGAATCACAAACCATATGGTTGGGAAGCAAGCTTCTTACCACACAACCCTATAAAGACTTGAAGCAATAATGAAAACTATGATGAAGTGAAGTCCTCTTTTTAAAAACTAGAGCAGAGAACATGGCATCAAACTCATATTGCGTTTGAGAATATAGATGAGAGTGTTTACTATTTCTAAGTGTTTGAGTATAATGCCTTTATTTCCACATCTTTAATGAAATACCCAGGTTTCATTTAGTTAATTTTATAAATATTGAAGAATTTGGAAAATAACTTTGTCATTATTAAGCTGATGTTTGTGACAAATTAATATGAAATTTTTATAGAAGGTTTTAATATAGTTTTAAAACAGGAAACCTATATGCTTTGGTTGAGTGGGGCAGTCTGCAAAGGGTTCCCTGCAAAGGGTCTCTTGTCAACCATAGCCATCTTGAGCTGGTTGCAGCTGCCATGCCTAATGCATTGGTGACTTTGTTCAGCTGCTTTGGTTCCAAACCAATCTTCTGTTGGAAAAACCATAGCAATACATTGATCCTAATGCTCAACTGGTATTATTTTATTGACCCTGAAAGAATAAAGGGAAAAGTCCACCTTGGCAAAATTTGAACTCAGTACGTAAAGATGGACGAAATGCCGCTAAGTATTTTGTCCAGTGAGCTAATGATTCTACCAGCTTGCCGCCTTAACACACACATGATATTGATACTTGAATAGTAGTAAATATGTTTTCATAATTCTTCAGGTTCCCAAGATCCCCCTTCCTCTGCTTCCGTTGTCTTCTTCTCAAGTATCTGTTTCTCATGCTTCCCCAAAAGCCTGCTTTTTTCATAATTCAGGCAACCTACATAGAGTATAAATGTGTTGATGCAATAATTTCACCTGCCATACGGTGGTATTACCTACATCCCCTAGCAATATAGGTATTTCTAGTAGATTATTGTTGTAACATCTGTTCTTGAAGAACAAACTATAATGACATGCCAAAAGAAATCAAATTGAGTAAAACATTGAGTCAAACAATGTCAAGATTAATTTTCAGTTGTAACACTTTCCCATAACAACATAACAAATCTCTATAATTCAAGAAATGGGGAAATATAATCATAACTGCTTTAGAATGAGTTTTGAAAAGAGAATAAAAAGATGAATGGTAAGTAAATGTAGCAGATAGACGGTTTTTCAGTGAAAAGTAAAAAAGCAATTGAATAACGAGGCAGCAAAGTTGAGAAAATCCCCCACGAAGTGTTCTAACAGAAATTCTTTGAGTTGATATATTAGTGAAAACTTTTACGGACTGCTTCCATCCAAAATGTAACTTCCAGTTGACATTTGTTCAGTGTTTAAATATTTTTGTTGTTGCTATTGATGAAGAAAAAGCTGTGGTTAGTTTTACATCTGCTGCTTTTAGTGTTATCCATCTCAATATACACATGCATACATACATACATTTACACACATATATGTATATATATATATAATATATATATATATATATATATATATATATATATATATATATATATATATATATATATATATATATATATATACATACATATATATTATATATATATATATATAGTTTTAGGGAAAAGGACCAAGTTTCATGAACTCATCGATGAAAATCCACTATCACATATATATATTAATCTGTAAAGCTCAATTTAATTTTAATTTTTTATAAATTTATTTTAATTGAGTTTTTACCTGTAATTTTGGATTTTGTCCCTAATATTATTATATATATATATATTTATGTGTATGTATTTATATATATATTTATGTATATATATATATATATATATATATATATATATATATATTTATATATACATACACATATATATATTTATATATGTATGTATGTCTGCATATATTTTGTATATATATATTATAATGTGAGGGAATTACAAAATCCGAACGGGGCTATAGTACAAGACACTTGTTCCAGGTGCCACACAGTAGAACTGAACCCGAAATCACAAGTTTGAGAAACAAGCTTCTTAACCATACAGCCATGCCTGAGTCCATATGAATAGAAACATACTGTTTTTGCAACATTGTTTTCTAGAGGAATGAATACGCATGATAATATGGAATCGATAAAACAGTTATCGTTGTTTAGTTCAGCTAGTCCTAAGATCATAATGATCCCCCTATCGTTTGTTTGGTTTTTAGGAATACTGTATCAAGGACCAACATAATCTAATTTTTCACTAACTTGTAAAGAATATAGAACGTAAATTTAGGGAGGTTTGGCTGCTATTTCAAGCAAGTTGAGCTAATCATACTGGTTCAATGTAAGAATTTGTGCAAAATGATTCATACATGGTGGTATGATAGACAATAGTCCTAATCTTGGTAGATCTTACAGAATGAATGAAAGACAAGAAGG
This sequence comes from Octopus bimaculoides, assembly GCF_046866305.1. NCBI lineage: Eukaryota > Metazoa > Mollusca > Cephalopoda > Octopoda > Octopodidae > Octopus > Octopus bimaculoides. Next base: position 54,778,312 of record NC_142940.1, on the reverse strand, counting down.
AACTATCCAAAGGTTTATCACAAGACAAACAGTAACACTCTGTGATACGTTCTAAAGTTTTGACTTGAAAGAAAGGAAAATCAGGAATTGCCATTGAAAAGTTGTTATAATTACTTTATTGAAATAACACAATCAGTTACAGAGGGGAAATGAGGGGAGGTGAGTGGGAAATGATTTCTGCAGTTAATAATGATTCCTTCTAGTTAAGGAATTATTATTTCTGAAAAATTAAGCCTGAAATTTTGGGAGAAGGGTCTCTAATTGATTACATCAACCCCCAATATTTGACTGGTACTTATTTCATTAGCCCTAAAAGAGAAAAAGCAAAGTCAATTTTGGGAGCATTTGAACTCCCTCCCTGTAATTAATAATAACAACAGCAACAGCAACAACAGGAACAGCAATAGCAGTTACAATAATGATGTTGATAATAATAATAATAATAATAATAATAATAATAATAATAATAATAATAATAACCTCGTAAGCTAACCTGTCATATGGAAAGAAAGTCGATAGATATGACAGGTTAGCTTGGGAGGTTAAGCAGTTGTTGTTGCTGAAAAAGGTGGTAGTAGTACCAATAATTGTCGGAGCCCCAGGAACAGTGAGTAAAAATCTTGAGAAGTACATGGAACAAATAGGGGCTGCAATAAGGGTGGAGCACTTGCAGAAAACGGCACTGCTTGAATACTACAGATGGTGCTCGAAAACTAAAAGGTGTTAAGTTTGTTCACTGGTAGTGAACAGCTGACACCATAGTACATCTCCAGCATTAGAAGCTGAGCAAAGACAATAAATAATAATAATAGTAATAATAATAATAATAATAATAATAATAATAATAATAATAATAATAATAATAATGGTTTCAAATTTTGGTACAAGGTCAGCAATTTCAGGGGTGGGGGCTAGTCGATTACATAGACCTCAGTGCGTAACTGGTACTTATTTTATTGACCCCCGCCCAAAAGAATGAAAGGCAAAGTTTACGTACGTACCGAGAGGGAGGGAGGGAGAGAGAGAGAGAGAGAGAGAGAGAGAGAGAGGGAGAGAGAGAGAGAGAGAGAGAGAGAGAGAGAGAGAGAGAGAGAGAAGGGTGATTAATATTTGTTTTTTATGTCGGAACACGCTTTTTCTCTTTTTTAAAAAACAAATTTCTTATTTTCAAAAGTGTTAGCTTTATAAGTTAAGAACGTTTTTCACTATTGTGTAGGGAAATATATGAGTGGGTACTAAAAAGTTCATGGCTGTGGGCACTAAAAAGTTCATGGCTTTGGGTAAAAATAAAAATAAAGGAGGATTGCTTAATTGTGATTTAATTCAACATATTCCCCTTTCAGATTCACACACTCATTGCAATGTTCCTTCAGTTTTTCTAAGCCCTGTAAAAGAACTCAAAAGGTTAGGACTCCAACAAGGTCATTTGCGACATCCTTAAAGCCAGGAACTTTTCAGCAGCCCTTCGTATATGTGTTTATCTATGTAGATTCATATTCAACATTTTTGCATACACTCAAACGTAGAAAGACCTTTGTCTGAGAGAAGAAATCCTCTTTATAGACGATAGGAATTAAAAAAAAAAAAAAAAAAAAAACACCAAGACGAGCGCTCAATGACGTCATTGAACTGTAGATATTGAAACAGTCGTTCATCGTTCACTAAGAAGTGCCATTCTTATGTGTAAACAACAAAAAATACGTTTGCTGGTATGTGCTAAGCTTTGTCACGCAAGAATTAAGCATTCTATGAATAAGCCATTTCTAATTCTTGAATCCAACTATAAGCAAACTATCTTTATACTACAATACCCATCTACTTGTAATCTGAGAATGTTCTTACAACGTATGTACATCGTACACTTTCTGAACCTCTGATAGAAAACATGTAGCGCTAGGCTGAGACTGAGCCATGAAAAGGACATTTTCTATTCGTTTGCGTTCGAGTTGGGCACGACAGGACTGGGACCCGTTGTTGATTTCAATATTTTTATTTTCTTTCCGTAGAATTTAAACTTGCGCGGTATTTCAGTGCAAACGGAACCAATTTGCTCACTGGACGAGAATCCAACAGACTCTTCACACTTGGATCATTTGGACCACACTGGAACGTATGATACTTCACGAAGTTATAATTCTTTCGACGTACGACAATACTTGACATAAATGAAAACTAAAGCACCAACAGAAACCAATTAATCTTCTTTTGCAGCAGATTTTGCTTGATCTTCCTAGGACGATTTTCACGAAACAATTTACCCTTTTCATTTTCTAGTAACTCTTTGCCTTTCTGCGGGGCGAGTTGATCTGAAACGGGTTAAATGAAAATTGTAAGTTGAGACAGCCAAACAGATAGTAGGTCAAGTATTTAAACCAAAACAACAGATTCAAAACTGACAATTTTTTTATAATCGCACTTGCCACGAAATTATCAATAACGTTAAGTAAGGATTATTATCTCCATAAATACACCCACACACACATACTTACATACACGTATATATGTATATGAATACATACATACATACATACATATGTTTGTATGTATTATGTGTGTGTGATATACTTACTAGCCACTCCCACCAGGTTTATCTCACCTTCCTTATAACTAACTCCTACCTGTGACAACAGGTGTCGTCATTTCCTCATATCATTTGTCCCAAACGTCACGCTATAACTTTCCACATTTTAAATGTTGCCGTCGGACTAATTTTTTTTTTTACCTGGATATACCTTCTGATTTTCTGCACCTTTTCTTAAAAAAATGGGTAAGTATTGTCAATACTGATTTGAGAATATGTGCATTTTCTATCACTTTACGTAAGTAAATGATAATTTGGCGAAGAGATTTTTCAGTACATAAATTAGTGACGAGAAACTGTTCAAATAATCACGAATAATAACAACACAAATGTATTGTAAGTTATATATATATATATATATATATATATATATATATATATATATATATATATATATAAGGGCAGTGTGTGTTTTCAAGTATGTACTTCCATGTATACGATTTGTAGTAAGTTATTCCAAGTAACGATCGATCGGGTTTGGTGAACCATTTAAACGACAATTGAAGGCAAAAACACTATTATTGATAAAATGGAACTTTGGAACAATTTTATTTCCTGTTTTCGATGTTTCTGAGAACTTAGACTGCTTTTCCAGCTAGGAAAGAATGGCGATTTTTTGGTCTTAGGTGCATATAAAATCAAAGATTCCCGAAAGAGTAAGTTACAAATCTTATTCAAAATAAATATTGTAACTGAATCCCAATTACTTATGTTCAAAATATGTAAGTAGAGAACAATATATTTACTAATTTGAACTAAGAATTATGGTATCGCCGTCATATCAATAAAAAACTCTTCAGTTCTCAAGCTATTGTCATCACTATTCACTGTTGTATGTATACATACATTATGTTGGCCTATGGCTAAGTTTAATTGTGCAGTTTACACCCGAGAAGTAGCCATCTTATCGTTATTGTAAGCTGTTCTCTGGTTTAGGAATTTAAAGTATGTGATCCTTATTTTAGAGAAGGTAGCGAGTTTGATGTTCTTGTTTAACTCGAGTCAATTATGATTTAACAGGTGTACAATCAAGGACATTCCAATCATAACCATCTCGACTTTTTGTGTGTCTACGACTACATTATACAATTGATCTTCTCTTTTCACAATGTTTTGGTATAATCTGATGAATATTTGGTTCTTATTTCTAACAAATCTAACGATCACGTAGAATTTCGTTAGGAGTTTATTATTGGCGACGGTGGGACATTTCGTCTGCTCATGAAAAGGAGTCACATAACGGCTCAGCAACATGTTTTTTATTTCAGTAATCATTTCAGTAATTCAGCGGTGGGTATGACTCATAGCGAATCAAATTTCAGAAAAGCCAGTCCATGCATTTATTTACTCAATATGACAAATGAAAGTTGTAAGTAAATTCGATTCAGGAACTGAAACAAAGAAATTGTCAAAAAGACAAGATTTATTACATTCTAGCAGAGATACCCGGCGTTGCCCGTGTTACATGCAATTGAAAAATGAGACTTTTCTGTTATATTTTCTGTAAGGAACTGGAATACATATGATTCGAATTTCATCAAAATTGCACATGAGGGTTCTTTCCCTCTTTACACACCCTAAAAAATTCTAATCATGAGACATGTATCCCATACTATTGATCTTTATGTGCATATTCCAAAATTTCAGTCTTCTGGAACCTGTAAAAAAGATTTTGCTACCGCAAAATGGAGCTCTAAAATGTGGGAATGAAGGCCCCTATTGGGGGTGGGGGTGTTAATGTCAACCAGAGAAGTTGAATTGTTGGGAATGTTTTTACTTGGGTCTTATAGTATGCCTGTATATATGTGAGAGTATAGTCTCACTTTAATAGTTTCAGTGTGAAATTGAAAATATTTGAAATTACAGTAGCGACATGTTATTGTTTCACTTTTTACAGGTAATACTGAAATAGTGGAATAGTTTCAGTGTTAGAGTGAAAGTATCTGACATTACAGTAGAGTGATGTTATTGTTTCATTTTTGACACATCATACTGAAATAGTGGAGGAGATAAGATATTGCTGTGGGCTCGAACTATGCAGGAAGTTAAAAATTTTTTTGGCCTAAGACACTACATGGACCTTAAAAGAATTTTGCTCCTGAAAAATGGAGCTCATGGAGCTGAAAATTGTGGGAGTTAAGGCCCCTATTGGTGATGGGTGTATTAATGTCAACCAGAGAAGTTTAATTGTTGGGAATCTTTTTAACTTGTGTGTAATATGTATTTTTGAATTTCTTTAAAATAGGAAATATATGTATGTTCACTGGGTTTGTAAAAGAGAGCAAAGCTACAGGAAAACAAAAGACGAATGATCACGATAATCAGTCAGCTACAGTAGCCTAGTCGTTACTACTCCCCAATGTAGGATTCCTCACCATACAGGTGACAGGTACAGCTTTAAGATGCATTATGGATCTATAGCAATTGGAAGGGCATGTGTGACGTTTGGAGTAAAGGGGAAATGAAAGTGTCGCCTCTGGAGTTTGCAAATGGCCACTCTACCGATAGGTAACTGGGCAGAAAATATTTACAATCAATAAATGTCTTAGAACAACCAGTCACTCATCTGGGAAGGCCTTGAAATCAATGTTACCAACTGGGGACTATATGTGTCGCAGTGGTAATAAAAAGACTCAAAGGAGGTCTGCAACGAAATAATTTTACTCATCACTTTGCAAGTGAATCAGTGGAGGCAAAGATGAGTCTCATTTACTTGACAATTTATGCACTACATTGCAGAAATCACAATGTAAGTATATCTGAAAGGATAGTCTTACACTGTTGTACCGTTGAATTACAAATAATGACCCTATAGCTACCAATGGTACAACTGTATTTGTCTTTGCTTAGGAAAAATGACTAAATTGTGGGTGTGAAGTCCCCATGAAGGGGTCTTTGTAACTTCTAAGAAGAAAAAATTTTAGAAATATTACTTTATTTGTGTGTAATCTGTATGGTTAAAATTTCATCAACATCAAAAACATATGAATTTTCATGGGGGTTATGGCCATTATGCATAGAATATAATTTCCAAATTTCTTAAAGATCCATTCAATACTTTTGACGTAGTTTTGGATAAGAAAACAAATGACTAATGTGTGTGTTTGTGTGCATATATATGTATGTGTGTATGGGTGTATATATGTATAGATATCTGTATGCATTTATATGTGTACATATTAGATGTACACCTATATATATACATCTACACATATGTATACATATACATGTATATGTATACATATACATCTCTCTCTCTCTTTCTCTCTCTCTCTCTGTATATATATACACACACACCATTAAAGTGAAAGTATCTGTCATTACAGTATCGAAATGTGATTGTTTCAGTTAGTGGAACAGTTTCATTTTTAAAGTGAAAGTATTTGACATGAGTGTTTTTGTCTCACTTTTGACACGTAATACTTAAATAGTGGAGGAGATATGATGTTGCTGTGGGCTCGAACTATGCAAGAAGTTAAAAATTTTTTTGACTAAAACACAACCGGAACCCTAAGTAAGACATGTGTAAAATTTGAATGAAATTGGTTGTGTAGTTCTCGAGTTTTAGGGGAACACACACACACACACACACACACACACAGACAGACAGACACACATTCTCATTTTTATATATATAGATGATTAACGTGTTTTTACAACGTAAGCTAGTTACGCTTTTAGGTTAAGACTCGTAAGACAAGTAAACAATAGATGTGAAAATTGAAGGTCACTGTTGTTGTTGTTGGCACTCTGTCGCTTACGACGACGTCGAGGGTTCCAGTTGATCCGATCAACGGAACAGCCTGCTCGTGAAATTAACGTGCAAGTGGCTGAGCATTCCACAGACACGTGTACCCTTAACGTAGTTCTCGGGGATATTCAGCGTGACACAGTGTGACAAGGCTGACCCTTTGAATTACAGGCACAACAGAAACAGAAAGTAAGAGTGAAAGTTGTGGTGAAAGAGTACAGCAGGAGCCTCGTGGAGCTTTTAGGTGTTTTCGCTCAATAAACACTCACGACGCCCGATCTAGGAATTGAAACCGCGATCCTATGACTGCGAGTCCGCTGCCCTAACCACTGGGCCATTGCGCCTCCACTGAAGGTGACTATGACAAACAAAAATAAAGTTAATTTGTATAGAGTGCTAAATGAACATTATATTTAGTAAGAAGCAGATATACGTGAGGGAAAACTGCTTGCGAATGGACGTTTAATAGTTATGAACAGGTGAAAAGTACCACAGCTTGTGAGTTAAAGAAAAAATAGATTTTAAGGTATTTCGAATTTATATCAAACCTGGAATTCTTCATGTATATATATATATATATATATATATATATATATATATATATATATGTATATATAAAGAATTCTATTGATGATTTTTGTTTTGATTTTATGCTTCAATGTCCTGCTCTGGAGTCCGAGAATTGAAACGTCGATCTTACGATTGTGAGTGTGGCATCCTAATCACTTGGCCACGCACCTCCATACTCTTAGATATTGAAAAAGGAAAAGTGGGATGGTCATGACCAGAACGCCTTTGATCATATATCTGCTCAGTAATGGTTGACCTGGAGCTAAATAGCATCACTATCTAGACCAGTGGTTCTCAATCAGGGTTCATTTGACCCTTGGCAAAATACCACTAAGCATTTCACCCGGCGTGCTAATATTTCTGCCAGTTCGCTACCTTTGTAACAAATGATGAGTTGCAGTTGGAAAATGAGTAGCTAAGAATTAACCATTTTTCTACGAAGTTTAATCCATTCATGCTGAAATTTTTCTAGTGAACGAAATTGCCTGAAAATTCACAGGTACTATTATTTTGACTTAAATAACAACTGAAAAAAATCTCTTTGAAATCCGTTTGATACAGACTGCATACGTGTTAAGAACATGTTTCATTCTTTGATACAGATCATAAAGAAATCACAATTTGTATCAAGTATTTGTTTTATACCATTATAAATGTGTTGGCACTCCGTCGCTTACGACGTCGATCAACGGAACAGCCTGCTCGTGAAATTAACGTGCAAGTGGCTGAGCACTCCACAGACACGTGTACCCTTAACGTAGTTCTCGGGGGATATTCCGCGTTACATAGTGTGACAAGGCTGACCCTTTGAATTACAGGCACAACAGAAACAGGAAGTAAGAGTGAGAGACAGTTGTGGTGGAAGAGTACAGCAGGGTTCGCCACCATCCCCTGCCGGAGCCTCGTGGAGCTTTAGGTGTTTTCGCTCAATAAACACTCACAATGCCCGGTCTGGGAATCGAAACCGCGATCCTATGACCGCGAGTCCGCTGCCCCTAACCTTTGGGCCATTGCGCCTCCACATACCATTATAAATTGTTAGTTTAAACGGATGATTGGCATGAATGAGATTGAACTGTAAAAAATCCATTTATACTTTAGTAAATTTTTTGTAAGTTCAAATTTATGATTTTCTTACAGGTCAGCGTGTCAAGATAAGTGATGTCCCATTTGCATCCTTGATAGCAGCTATTATTGGTGTCATTAGCATTTCGGTGTTTGCTGGAACCATGTACGAAGCACTGAAAATTTTTACAGTTTCCATATTTGAAGATTTATTTCATTTCAGACTGTCTTGGTAATTAAAATTTTTGTCCTTTTCTTTGTATTTTATTTTAATTTTTTATTCATTTTATTTTTATCAGTAGCGACTTTTATCTTTTACTTGTTTCAGTCATTAGACTGCGGCCATGCTGGGGCACTACTTTGAAGAATCTTTAGAATTTTTAGTCAAATGAGTTGACCCTACTACTTATTTCTTTTTAAAGCCTGGTACTTACTCTATCAGTCTCTTTTGCTGAACTGTTAAGTTATGGGGATGTAAATACACCGACACCAGTTGCAAGCAGTGCTGAGGGACAAACACAGACACAAAGATACATGCGCGCATATATATATATATATATATATATATATATATATATATATATATATATATATACACACACATACACACACACACACACACACATACATACAATAGGCCTCTTTCAGTTTTCACCTACCTAATCCTCTCACAAGGCTTTGGTTGGCCCTAGCCTATTGTAGAAGACATTTGCCCAAGGTGCCACACAGTGGGACTGAACCTGGAACCATGTGGTTGGGAAACAAGCTTCTTATCACACAGCCATGCCTTGAAGTTCTTTAACCTCATGATAACGGGGGTTTTTTTTTTATCAAGCAACTAGGTTGCATTGATGGTAATCATCTCTGCTGAGTTCAGCAATTAGCACACGACAATGGATCAGTGTATATTTATATCAACTGCTTTAACCAGTTTATGGTGGTGATTCAGTTAGTTGCTTTCTTGCAGCAACAGTAATCATACCAATTGAGGTCAGTGTGAGATAATGTTCGGCATATATTTATTTCAACTGCTTTAGTGTAAGTACTGTTTACCTAAGCTATATCCCTGTGCAAGATATTCCTGTATAAGATTACTTGACAGCACAAGTCAGATCAACTTCCTGTATTTACAATCATGTGAATTCAAAAATTGACTCTAGTGTGGTAGTGTTCAAAACAGAGTACTACACACAATGGCATATCATATTGTGAGTGATGGTACCTAGTTTCCTTACATTTCTCTTTTGCTTTTCATACTGTGCGTCTCTTTAAAGCATTTGTCTTCTTGGCAGTGACCGGGGGGGGGGGGGGGGCAATTGTGGAAAATGTCCATTTCCCCTCACCATGCAGTGAAGAGAGAGTCCAGCATGGGGACGTCCACACATTCTGTACTTTGGCAGGTCTGATGCATCTATCATTTTTTAAGAAACAATAGAGTCTTGAATGTCAATCCATCCCCCACACTGCCAAGCATCTGCCAAATAAAATGTTAAAGGGAAAGTGCAAAATATTGATAAGCTGAAATATTTTAAGGTTTCTTATTGAACAATTGTTTAAATTATATTATTGATATTTTATAAGCAATTGAAAACTTTAAGGAGAAAATAATACATCTGAATGAAAATTTGAATGTTAAACACTTTATAAGATTATATTTCCATTTGATCTTTCAACCAAATATTAACAAAATGTTTTTAATTTTTCTTTTCAGGTTGGAAACTATTCAAGATATATTTTTAATTATTGCCATTACAATGGCACTTTATGTAGTTTTCCTTCTTGTATTTGGTATATTAGTGACTGGTGCCACACATCGTCATGTGTATGGTGGAATGTCATGCATAATGGGGGGACAGACATCAGCGATTTTTGTAAGTGTTTAACTATTATTCTATTTTTGTTGTCTTTGAGTTTAGAATTATTGGTTTCAATTCAACTTCATCATACTTCCTTTAAAAAGTCTAAACCAAAGCTGAAAAGTTAGCAAATTGCATTAAAGTTAACAAAACTGAACAAGTTTTTGTGCAACAAGGATAGAAAAAAAAAAATAAAGAAGAATTCTAAAATCTGTTCGAATCTTAATTCTACCTTGATTGTGTTGTAAAACATGTGATTTACAACTCTGAATTTGAATCATATTAATCTCAGGTTCAATGAAAGAGGGATCAATTACTTTGATTCCTTTTGATCTTGGTTTGTTGATTTTGTTGGGCACAAACAAATCTTTGACTGTTCTTGATAGTACTTACTAAACACAGCTTATTGAAGCTCCTCACAAACAACTCCTTTATGAAATTCTATTGAGCACTTTTATCTCTAACCTTTGTAAGTTTTTCATACCATCATCATTTTACACCTGATTTCCATGCTGATATGTGTTGGACAGGTCATTACAGCCTCAGTCAATGTTTATCCAGAGTTACTCCCTCCTAGATGAAGCGGAGGACTATGCCTTGCTCATATGTTACATTTTTGACTTGGCTTCTGTAGCTGGATGCTCTTTCTAACATTAATGTCTTTACAGAGTATACTGAGTACATTTTATCTGGTACCAGCACCACAGAGGTTGACATATCCTTGACAAGAATTGAAGTTCCTCTCAAACCTTCTATAATCTCACCTAATTATGAATTACAAAATCCTCCAGCACAATAATTTTCATTTTCTTATATAAATGATATTAATGAATTTCACTGTGTATGTCAAATTACTAACAATTATTTTTTAATATTTCAGTTAATGGCTCTAACATATATTTGCAATATAATATGGATCCTTATTATATCGGCGTGTATTGTACCAATTCTTTTATATGCTATGTTCATTGAACTTTGTAATCAACATGTATTCAACAAAAAAGCAGATGATATAAAATTTTGTATGGATCTCAGTAATTTTGGTGTGTATAAGTATTATTTATATTTTTTTATCTTTTATTTGATAAAGTATATTATGTGTGAAATTTGGTTACAGCTAAGAAAATGTGAAAACTAAGAAAGATTCCATGTTAGCAGAGTTTAAATACTTAGCTGATTAATTGGCAGTTGATGATAAGCCATAAATAGACCAATAAAGAATTTTTGTTAACTAGATCCCATTAACCCTTTCGTTACCAACCCAGCTGAAACCGGCTCTGGCTCTGAGTACAAATATCTTGTTTTCATAAGTTTTGAATTAAAATCTTCCACCAAACCTTTGGCACAATGTATGTTCCTAACTCTAGCTGAATGATAAATAAGTTATTTTACTAAATTCTTTGTTATATTTAAAGTAATTGAAAGAAACACAGAGCATCTCAAAATAAATACAATAACGAAAGGGTTGAAGTCTTGGCTCAGATAAAACCTTGATGGAGTCTTGACAGAGCTAGAACTTTTTAAACCGACTGATATGGATCTTACTATAGTCTTGCTGAAGGCAGTGTTCTGAAGTCTTGGCTGAAGAGAGCATCATAAAAGCTTAATCTAAACAGAGTGTGATTGAGGAAGAGCTTACTGGGGTCTTGACAAAGATACAGCTTACTGGTCTCTTGATCAAGACAGAACATTCCTGAAGGCTTAATAAAGAATGGAATTGTTAAAGCCTTGACTCACATAGAGCTTACTGATGTCTTGACCATGTGGGAAGGCAACTAAAGAGAAGTAAGCAAATGATGATATAGTAAACTCAACTAGAGATGAGTGGGTGGGTAGAAGGATGATGTTGGTCCAATGCAGTCTTTTATACACAGGTCTAGTGGAGTGGAACAGGGGAGGATAGCAGAGTGATGTGGATGGAGGTAAGGGTGGGTTGGTGGACCATTAGTGAGCATCACAGGTAGTGAGATGAGAGATGGAGATGGGGGTATGAGTGATAGGGTGATGATCATTATAAACATTAAATTGAATGAAAATACCAATGAAAATATTTAGGATGTATTTGAATGATATGCTCTTTATACTCTCATACAGGTATATTTAGTAACAGCTCCCAGAAAATTGTCGGAGGTTTGACTGCAACTCCTCTTTGCTCACCAACCACTCTGCGACGGATGTGTACTCGTGTAATTATTGTATTTATTTATTACCATTCTGATTTTTGCTTCTGCTATTATATGGTAAAGTGTTTTGACTTTTGATAACATATACTATTTACATAGGTGGACAGCTGGGTGGATAAATATGCCTGTCTGTCTGAAACATTGCTCAGCAGGTATTATAAATAATTGCTCTAACAGAATTGTCACTGAGCTGGACAAAATGCTTAGCAGTATTTCTTTTGTCTCTTCACATTCTGAGTTCAAATTCTGCTGTGATCGGCTTGGCTTTTCATCCTTTCATGGTTGATGAAATAAGTTGTACCAGTTGAGCCCTCTGCATCGATATAATTGACTAGCCTCCTCCCCACAAAATATCAGGCCTTGTGCTTATAGTGGAAAGGATTATTAATGGCTGGTCTTTCTATGTGAAGGCAAGTGGCCTAGTGGTTGGAGTGTTGCACTTAAAATCACAAGACCATGGTTTAAATTCCTGGACCAGGTAGTGCAATGTGATTTTGAGCAAAGCACTTCATTTCTCATTGCACTGGATCCACTTAACATTTACAGGTAAATTCACCACCATAATTCACCGTGAAGAAAGTTCACCACAAGGAAAGCTTACTGAGAAAATATATCCATAGTATCTCATCATTAATAGTTAAAAGCTATTTTATTGAAAAAAAAAACCCCCAAAAACGGTGAATTGATGACGGTGAACTTTCGCTGTAGTGAATTGATGACTATAAACTTTCTCTGTAATGAATTGACGTTGATGATGATATATATATATATATATATATATTAATAATAATAACAGTAATTCTGCAACCACAAAAATACTCATTAGTCAGTGTCCTTACCATAAACGAATATATATATATGTATATATATATATATATATATATATATATATATATATATATAAAATGGAACAAAAACGCAAGAGGACAATAAAACATCCACACAGATAGACAGTACAAAGGCGGACAGGGAAAACAACAATTAGAGGGACAGGAAAAAAAGGGCGGGTCATTCATAGCCTTCTTTTGTCAGTCAAGTTACCAGATGTCTTTACAGTTTCAGGCATATATGAAGATATCTTTAAATATAAATTTGAAAATACATAAGCTGGAATGAAGAGAAAGAAAGTTGAATTCCTGAAAGTTGTGATTAGAATCGTTAATAAATGTTCCATTCAATTAACAGTTGATAAAAATTAATGGTAATTCCAAATTTTAAACTTGTGTTTGTTATGTTTTACAGACTGAAGAATCTGGTCAACTCTTTATTGTTGCTTATATTGGTGCATTTTGCACCTCACTTGCAATGGTAAGTCAAACTATTAATTGTTTGATTATAAAGACATTTAACAATTTAATGAAGTGTTTCTTTACTGTTTTTTTTCCTTTACTTGGCTTTTTAAGAAAATATACACCATACTTTGAATGGCCAAAGTAAATACATAGCATTTATATATATATATAAACGCTATATTTTCTTCTTAACTGTCAACTCTGAAGAACATTGGGTTACATAATTGGGCTGTTATCTAACATCTTTGTGAAGCCCTAATGTGAAACTAATTGGTAAGATCAGCAAGCTGGCAGAAACATTAGCACACTGGGTGAAATGCTTAGTGGTATTTCATCTGTCTTTACATTCTGAGTTCAAATTCCGCCATGGTCGACTTTGCCTTTCATCTTTTCGGGGTCAATAAATTAAGTACCAGTTGGGTACTGGGGTCGATCTTATTGATTGGTCTCCTCTCCCAAAATTTTAGGCCTTGTGCCTAGAGAAGAGAAGAATTGGTAAGATCGTCTGTAATAGATATATAAGACTGTACACTTCAGTTAATATACCTGCTCTATTGACAATTATATGAGTGCATACTTTTTCTGACTAATGAATTCTTAAACTTCCACACACTGCAGAGTCTATTACAGTATGTGTGTGTATATACTTTTTTTTATCTCGGTTGCAAGATTCTTTATGTGAATTTGTGTGTGTCTGGGGAGAGTCAAACTGCCATAATTTCTCACACACGCACTGGTTCAATTTCTACTCATTTATTATTATTACTTTTATTTTTGTGTCTTTCAAAATTTTTGTTGCTTTTGCAACATTGTCAGTGGATGTTGACTCTGTTATCGAGAGGGTGCTGTGTTTCCTGCTTGGGTTTCAACACTATTATTTTCATCAAAAACGAATTCAGTCTCTCTAATTTGGTGTCTTCTGATTTTCAATGACTAAATCATATTATATCATCATCATCATCATCATCGTTTAACGTCCGCTTTCCATGCTAGCATGGGTTGGACGATTTGACTGAGGACTGGTGAAACCAGATGGCAACACCTGGCTCCAATCTGATTTGGCAAAGTTTCTACAGCTGGATGCCCTTCCTAACGCCAACCACTCAGAGAGTGTAGTGGGTGCTATTACATGCCACTGGCATGAAGGTCAGTCAGGCGGTACTGGCAATGGCCACGCTCAAAATGGTGTATTTTATGTGCCACCGCACAAGAGCCAGTCCAAGGGCACTGGCAACGATGTCGCTCGAAAATCCTACGAAGGCCAGTCAGGCAGTACTGGCAACGGCCACGCTCAAAATGGTAAAAAAAAAAATATTGAAATATTTCAAAAATAAATAGTCACTAAGTAAATGTTATTAATTCTTAAACTAATTGTTATTTCATTTTTGTTTCAGGCCCATTTTATGACTATCTTGGCATCTAATTATACTCGCATGAAACTGTCCAAAGAACTCACAGATTACAGAAATGCCGTGGAAATGACTTCATGATTTTAACATCAACATCATTCTATGTTTTATCATCATTGATCCTTTCTAAATGTTGTGCAGCACAAAACGTTTTTACCTGCTCAGAAAACTCTGGAAGTTTTCTTATATTTAAACACTTTCCATTGTAATTCCATTATCGTACACTGGTATCTTTTATATTGTACAGTTTTGTCCAAAAGTGTGAAATCAAAATGAATTTTGTATAGACAAGTAGAATCATTATCTAATACAAGAAGACAAAGCTCTTTCGTGGATAAGACTGCATTGTGAATCTCAATCAAAAGTTGCAAGAAAATAGATTTATTTTTCTATTTTGCTAACATCATAGCAGATCATAATCAACTGATCATAATTGCTTGAAGTGTTTTGTAAAATATTGTAAAGTTAAATGTGAAATCATCTTTGCTGTATTAAACTATAGTCTAGCATGTTTGTGTGTAGAACAGTCGCAACATTCCAAATGTATTTCATCATGAGTTACACTTGAGATTTATAGAGGGGGAGTAGTAACTCATCGATATAGAAGACATTTCTGGTGTTAAGAAACCTAGTTTTTGTGATGTAAATATAGAGATACTGTCCAAATGGTTTCACCACAAGATATTAATTGTGATGTCTAGCAGCCTAGAAGTTTTAGTGAATTAAAAAAATTTTAGTCCTGGCTGGTTCCTGCAAAGGGACATTACAATGTAAAGCTGTTTCTTTATTGCGTCGATTTACTCTTTTACTTGTTTCAGTCATTTGACTGTGGCCATGCTGGAGCACCATCTTTAGTCGAGCAAATCGACCCCAGGACTTATTCTTTGTAAGCCTAGTACTTATTCTATCAGTCTCTTTTGCTGAATCGCTAAGTTACAGGGATGTAAACACACCAGCATCGGTTATCAAGTGATGTTGGGGGGACAAACACATACACGCACACACACACACACACACACATATATATATATATATATATATATATATATATATATATATATATACGCTGGGCTTCTTTCAGTTTCTGTCTACCAAATCCACTCACAAGGCTTTGGTCAGTCCGAGGCTATAGTAGAAGACTCTTGCCCAAGGTGCCACGCAGTGGGACCGAAACCAGAACCATGTGGTTCGTAAGGAAGCTACTTACCACACACACAGCCAATTAGTTTGTAATGTCCCGATTAAAGGATCACTGAAAGGTTTATATTCATGGAGGCCATGTACGTCTAGTGTAAGGTGCTTAGGGTATATATATATATGGATGATGAAAAAGTTTAAGGAGGTTGGCTATTGTCTGGTGGTAATGCATGTTGTTAGAACTGACAGAAAATAAGATATCAATATGTGAGACAGAACTGAACCTTGGGGTACATCAGTGATGGAAGATTGTGGTTGGGGAGAATCTCATCAGTGTACACTTCAATGGAGATGTGTGTATGTGCGTGCATCCATGTGGCGTGCGTGTGCATGCATGTAATGTGTGTCTGTGTGTGTAATTGTCCTTTTTTGCTCATTCTTTTCCTTATGTGTATTAAATGTAGTATAACTAATCTGTAGCTAATATTCCTTTGTTAAATATATGTACACCTCACCCCATACATATATATTTACATACCGTATTTGTGGGTTAACAAGGCTACCATTGGTTTCATGCGGAGAGAAAATTTCTCAGCAATTGCTGAGAAATTTTCTTTTGGCATGAAACCAATGGTGTCCTTGTTCACCCACATATATAAAATATTTATCCACCAATGTGGTGTTAAGCACTCATTCTCATTATTCAATATTGGCATGTGTGTGTGTATGTGTATATGTGTATATATATATATATATATATATATATATATATATATATATATATATATACACACACACACACACACACACACACACATCCTTTTCTTTAACTTGTTTCAGTCATTTGACTGTGGCTATGCTGGAGCAGTGCCTTTAGTCGAACAAATCGACTTTTTTGTAAGCCTCATGGATCAACTTTTACTAATATTTCACACTAGTCTTTAAGAAAGCAAACATATATATATATATTAATAGTAATAGTATGACAACAAAAAAGTTAATGAGACCTTGATATTATGTAAATAGAGGAATTTATCTGTAATATAATATGTGACAATTATTCGGTTGCCATAATTATTCGGATGTGGGGCGGAAACCTGCTCCGGCATCTCGTCAGTTATTAAGACAAACAAAAATGTCTTAATAACTGACAAGATGCCGGAGCAGATTTCCACCCCAACATCTGAAACTTGGAGTTTCATTATGGCAACCGAATAATTGTCACATATTATATTACATATATATTCTATAATTATAAACATAATTATAATCAGGGGTCAGCTAATTGCTTCGCCACACGCCGAATTTAGAAATAGGAGTTAAAATGCCTTTTCTGTTACCATAAAGATCTCCCAGACAGTAACACACTTTATGGTAATAGAAAAGGCATTTTAACTCCTATTTCTAAATTCAGTGTGTGGCGAAGCAGTTAGCTGACTCCTGATTATAATTATGTTTATAGTTATAAAATATTTGTATCATTTTACCTAAAAAGGTTATTTTAATGTACCGAACTACTTGATAAAATTATTAATTGATTAATCAATTAATTTTATCCTTTTATTATTATTGATAAATATATATATAAGGGCAGTTGGCATTAGGAAGGGCATCCAGCTGTAGAAACTCTGCCAAATTAGATTGGAGCCTGGTGTTGCCATCTGGTTTCACCAGTCCTCAGTCAAATCGTCCAACCCATGCTAGCATGGAAAGCGGACGTTAAACGATGATGATGATGATAAATAATAATGGGGGCAATACATACTATCCTGGTGATCATCTCATCAGCACTTCATGTAGGAACTTGGCTAGTGCAGTATTCCAACAACTAAAGAAAGATCAGTCATACTGCAATAAATGATAAAAAAGAGTACGTCATGTATCCAATGTGTAAATATATATATCTCACATATATTGTATGTATTGCATAACATTATGTGTAGTATAGAATTAACAATGTTTACAGAAACGTTCATAATGTTGACTTGACTGCTCTTTTCCTCACATTAAATTGTATACATGATGGATGTGAGTGTTTAATGCATTGCTCATGGATCAACTTTTACTAATATTTTACACTAGTCTTTAACAAAACAAACATTACCATTGTATATATCAAAGAAATAGTCTCATACTATAAAGGTGTGTGATGTGATTGTGTTTAAAGGAGATGCAATAATAATTTTTTCAAATGTATTTTTATTGTATATTTTATGTCAATTCAAATTAAATATTATGATTTTAAAAATAAAACATAGTTAAAAACGATTTCATTTCATTTTCCTTCACATCTCAAACATTTTGCAAAACTGATGCAAAGACAGCCAAAAATTGGAATATCAGGGGAAAATCAAAAGGTTTCAAATAGGGGAAACTTTAATCGTAAAAATATGAATTGAACTTACGTATATGTAAATATGTGTGTGTGTGTGTATCCCTTTCTCTTATTAATGTGTGTAAATATGTGTATATATATATGTGTGTGTGTGTGTGTCTTTTTCTCCCACTTTCCCCTACTAACATATGTGTATATGTCTTTCTGCCTGCTTTTATCTACAAGTGTGAATAGCCATGTAGTCATGCAGACCTCTACACAAGAATCTGCTCTAACTCCCTCCCCACTGTTGCATTGTAATCTCTTTGTTCCCAAGCATGAATCTGTGTCCCCTGCTCCCCTTCCCATCTAGGGCTTGTAGTTCTGCAAACTGCATGGTGACCTCAATAGTGTAGGTGGCATGGAAAAAAGCACCCAATCCATGCTGTAAAGTCCACACCGTAAAGCGTTACAAAGAGCATTAAGCCATGAAAACCTTCCCAAAGCAGACACTGGGGCTCAATGCTGTCCTTGAATACACATCAGATCCTTTCAAACCATCTAACCCATGCTAGCATGGAATATGCATGTTAGATAATGATGATGATGTGAGCATCGAACGTAATGTTGACCATGGGAGAACACTTGCTCTGTGAGATTTAAACCAACCATTGCAATGAAGGACCCTGTGCCTTATTTATTGCCATTGCAAAGGAGAGTTTGACAGGAAATTGAAGCCGCTTAAACTTGTAGATCGTATCGGAGGGAGGGAGGGACATTGGAGTTATAAGAACATCTTGACCAGCGGCCGGTCCATTCAAGATGGTTGCCTGTAAGACTTGGGAGTATCAATTTTGATTATCATGTGTGTGCCGTTACACATTATTGGAGCATCCAAATTCCGCAGCAGTATGATGGGCGCCCCTCCTCGGACCTTTCCAGGAAGTAATTCCTCCCCTTCCTCGGAACTTTCCAGGAATCCTCAGAACTTCCCAGAAAGTCACATCCCCGGAAGTTTCCAGGAAGTAGCTCATCCTCGGAACTCCAGGAAACCCACGTTACTTTCCAGGATATCCCATCCTAGGAACTTTCCATGAAGTAACTCATCCTCGGATGTTTCCAGGAAATCACCGGAACTTTCCAGGAAGTAAGCTCATTCGCGTATCATTCCAGTAAATCCTCGGATCTTTCCAAGAAATCCCATCCTCGGAACTTAACATGAAGTAGCTCAACCTCGGATCTTTAAGGAGATCATCGGAAATTTTCAGGAAGTACAACTCTCGGAACTTTCCAGGAAGTACCATCCGCTGAACTTTCCAGGAAGTAGCTCATCCTCGAATATTTCCAGGAAATCGTGGCATTTTCCAGGAAGTCATCGGATCTTTCCAGGATTCATCGGAACTTCCACTCAACTCCCTGGAGATTTCCAAGAAGTACCATCCACGGAACTTTCCAAGAAGTAGCTTACCCTTGGATTTTTCCAGGAAATCCACGGAATTTTCCAGGACGTACCATCCTCGGAACTTCCCATGAAACAGCGCATTCTCGGATCTTTCCAGGAAACCCTCGGAACTTTCCAGGAAGTACCATCCTCAGAACTATCCTGGAAGTAGCTTATCCTCGGATACTTCCAGGAAATCCTTGGCACTTTCCAGGAACTCCTCGGAACTTTCGAGGAAGTAACCTCCCCAGAACTTTCCAGGAAGTAGCTCATCCTTGGATCCTTCGAGGAATTTGGTCGATGGAAACTATGCCGAAGTCTGTCTGTCATTTGTCTATATATCTATCTTTGTGTATCTATCTATGTGTGGGTGTATGTGCATGTGTATGTATGTATATTGTGTGCACTTGTCTCTGTTATTGTGTTTGTACTCTATTGCAACTGGTACTGGTTTGTTTACATGCTCGTGACTGAGCAGTTTGGCAAAAGAGACAAAGAGAATAGTGTACCAGATTTTAAAATAAATGCTGGGGTTGATTTGTTTGACTAAATCCTTCAAGGAAGTGCCCCAGCATGACCTCATTCAAATCTCTGAAACAAGTAAATGAAGAAAAACAAAACACATTAGTCATTGACTAACAGCATATTCACTTCTTGCTGGCTAATTTTAATGCACCTATGGAGCATAAAATAGGTTAACATTAATTTGCCAATTGGTTTTTCACACATCTGGTCAGAAATTAAGATACAAAAAAGAACCCCTAAATATTTGCTAATGATGACTGAATTTATTTTTCATGCTAATATTACATGAATAGACTGGTCAGTTTTCACTATGTGTTATTTGCACATTAAATCCCACATTAAGAAGACTTGATACACCACTGGATTATATTCTCTCTAAATGAATTCATAGCTTATATTGACTCAGTAATGTGTATCAGCACTGCTTTTGTTCGTTTAGCTCTCTATTGACTATTCTGATTCTATGATGATTTAAGTGATGTTTAAAATAACATGTTTGACATAAATTGATGTTCACTGAAACTAATTCTGTTGTGAGATCCAATCATAATATTGAACATTTACAGTCAATTATTGACCCTTAGGTTAATGTAAATATGTGTTAATTATCGATGTAACTGGTTTTTAGAAACATATACACATGCTTACAGACACACACTCACAAAAGAATAAAAACAAGAACAAGAACAACAGTAACAACAACTTGAGACTATATTTCAAAAGAACTGTAACAAATCTATAAATATGTTTTTGTATATAAACATGATAATTATCATCTATAGGGAATTGAATATAGGAACTTCTGTCTTCCTGGCTTTTCCTAAATATGTTAGCTCTGTAGAATAAAAGGTTACAACAATGGTTTGGAAGATGATGTTGGTAAAGCTGTCTGAGAAATTATTGTAAATACTGCTAGTAATTTTTTTTTACTTAGAGACTGGAAAGATTCACTTAGCGTATCCCGAAATTAGTGGTCAAACTTGACAATTCCCGCCAGCGCGAACTCCCGTAACGTCAGGCATGCCTGAATACATACATCTCCACATTATGTGTAGACCCTTTTGTATAACACGATCAACTTAAATATGACACAGTCAGAGACACGGTTACTGGAAAGCTGAAAGCGTCGTTTACAGTGCAAAAAGCCTTTAGGGACCGGATTTGAGAGCAAATTGAGTAGAAATTGACGGGTTTGATTATTAACAACAGATGGTGGATGGCTTCGTAAAAAAAAACCCATTAAAATTTAGTTAGTAACGGAATAGCAGCAGAAAGCATTAAATAGGAGGTTGAGTTAACTAATTTAACAGAAGTTGTTTGAAGGGATTTCCTAGTCTAAACGATAGCGGTCGTGTTAAACTCGAAAGCTTGGTTGCTATGTTAAGACGCATACATTAAAATATGAGGACATTAAAACCATTCTGTAGGCCCAAGCGACGGAGCTGTGTCAAGGAAACTGAATTACGATAGACTTATAGGAAAGTGGGTTATTGTAGCTCAGCGGGCTGCGTGTTTGAATCACGTCGGGGTCACCAGTATAGAGAAGTGGGTTATACATTATTAGATGTACACCTGCCTTCCTATATTAAATTAAGAATTAACGGAACGCTGAACACCAGACTATCAACTCAAACAACATTTATTCATGGTGGTAAATATACATCTTTAGCTCTTGTTTGTTGAGACGTCTTCTGTGTGTGTGAGCATGGTTGTTGGGACGTTGGTATGTAGATGTGAGCGAGCTGTCTAGCGTAAGTTCGAAAGATGGAGAGAGACAGCTAAACACGTCCTTGCTCAATCGCTGGCCAGCAAGAAAGAGACAGAATGAAGCGGGAAAGCTTGGTTGTTGAATTCCACGCATGCGTGAGACTACGCATGCGCACAGCGTTGCTACAGACTCTTTGATGGACCACATATTGTTCCAAGCAACCAGTGCAACTTTTCAGCAACACTTTACTGAAATTTTCGGGAGTAGCAACGAACTGGAGACGGTGAAATTCCGTAATAATACCTTGATGGGTCAGCTGCAAATCATGACAGAAGAGGTGGAGCTGTACAAAATCCGAATTATGCAAAGAGGAGCATTGCAGAAAGGCTCATAATTTACCATAATATCGTCAGGTCCGCATAAATCTGTTCCATCCTGGACAAACCTATTCACTTCATGCGATATACCGTAGAGAGGGTCGGATCTGGATTTGGTTATGATGATCACTTGGGTAAATCTAATGAATTCTGCAAACTCACCATCACCATCTGGCCGCTGTATTATGTGCAACCAGTTTCTCATTAGTGCTCAGTGGGTTGGTCGCTAGCTTGTACAGCGGCAAATCGCTACCATTCGGAGCCATTTGATATCGCGTGGTCGGTTTTTCCATACGTTTTGACTCTTGAACCACAACTACAAAAGCTGGAGCAGTGGAGAGGCATATAATTCGAGTCGGGATGCAGGAGAGCTATGTTGATAAATTATTGTCATGGTGTCGGACACATAAATATTCAAAGAAATCGTCATAATTTTGAAAGAATATAAAGTAGTAACTGGAGAATTCATTAACTAGGAGAAGCCGGCGGTCTTGGAACATGATACCTAGAAAGACAAGTCTATGCAACCTGGGGGTAGAGTCGTCTGTGGCTTGACTGACAGTCCAGTAAAGGTACTCAGTGAATGGCTTGGTCAAGACTTCTAGGGGATAGGATTTGGGACGAAGTTATGAACATGGTGGGCAATAGAAATAGAAATAGGGAAAGCTATCCCTAAAAGTTCAGACAAAGATTATGACTGTATGCATTGTCTCTTTTATATATTATCATACAAAGCTTTGCTCTACTTTGCATTTAAACAAGTCTGCTCTTTTGCTTCTAGTGAAAAATTCGGGTTTCCTTGATCAGAAGGTCCCTTTGCGACTAACACTCTACATAGAGAACGTAATATGCAGTGGGGGAGGCATACCACGTAGACAGGTGCTGATGCTGTAATATCTGCAGAGATTCTTAGATGACGAGCAGGTGTGGCCACTGTTTGTGAAGCACACATTCCTACCACTTGTCATTTTTATGAAACTGCAGTTCTTAGTCAAATAAATGCCAAAAATGGGATGACAGGGTGGCGTAGCTCCCTACACAGGAGGTATAAGCCTGTTTAGGCTTATACAGTAGACACAAAAGTGCCGCCTCCATAAATGCGTCGTCCTGGTGGACCGCCCCTTCACACCCTCCTTCCAGCTACGCTATTGGCCAGATATCTGGAGTGTTGTCAAGCGCACAGCCTACTAATAATCTGTTGATGCGATCGATTGAATGTACAAAGCAATTTTTTCTCATTTGACGGTATGGAAACCCCGTTTTATTAGCAACATATTTTTACAGGAGAAATGAGGCAAACATTGAAAGTATAAAAGATCAAATTATCGAGATAAAAATCCGTAACTCCAGGGAAATAAAGGAAAGGGGGGAAAAACGGGAGGGGAATTAAGAAGCAGAAAATGGAGGAAGAGGAGGAGGAAGTGGGAACAATGGGTTGTACACCCCAGACCAAATGGCGAAGTCAGCTGCGCCTTGCGGATATGATTGCAAAGGCGTTGCACCAGCCACATCATCTAGCAGGGCTCATCTCTCAGACGGGCCGCAGTTTTTGCGGAGGAAATCAGCAGTGCAGAGTTTGAGAATACCTGAGATCTGAGATGGCGACCGGCACTAAATGACAGCGAACGGTCAAGCTTCTGTATTTGTTTATCTTTCGCTCCTCTGCGCTACGGGCGGCGATACCCGGGTTTGCAGAAAGGTTGGAGAACGTGTTGCAGCACGTCGCGTCCTAGACCAGGGATCTACCTCCATCGTATGGGAAGAGGGTTATTCTTTCGGAGTGCTTACTATTCCCGCAATCAATACCTACTGGCCCCCAGTTGTGACAGGAAGCCAGCCGCGTGGAGGCCCCTTCGAATTATGTCATTCAATGTGGCGTGTCGGGGAACCGGCCCGCGCTAATAATGCAGGCCGAATTCAACGACATCCACTTCTCAACGACATTTGTGTGACTCACACATACGGAGACCGTGGCACTGGGTTACTCCAATACGAGTGCACACATCACCAAAAAGTGTAGCAGTTGATAAGGAGGGAACCAAATTGAGCGACGCACCGCTGTTTTGCCGCGAAGTGAAACGCAGACAGGCGAGGCAGTGCTGGTCTAAGTTTAGTGTTGGGTTTGAATGAGGAAAGATGTTAACTGGCTAGAGTGCAAAGTTTTAGGGGTTTTGGAGCGTCTTGATCCTCTCTTGGTAAATAGTCAGCCCATCCCCATCGTGGGAATCTTTGCTTTTCTTATTTTTTGAATCTTTTATCTGTTTCGGTCATTGGACTGCGGCCATGCTGGGGCACGACCTTGAAGAGTTTAGCCGAACAAATGTATATGTTGAACCGGTAATCCCTACACATTCTTTGCTCGCTTGGTTTTTTTTCGTTTTGTTTCTATTTTTCCCCTCTCATCCCTTTCTGTCAAAGAGCATAGGTTCGAAACGTCAAAGGCTTTTCCATTCTTTTCAAGCGTCAAACTAATACACTTGCTGCTTGTTGTTCCCTCACTTGCCTTCGTCTTTTGTTTTCTGTAAATTTGAACTGTGTGTGTGTGTGTGTGTGCGTGTTGTGTTTGCACTGCCGCTTGATAATCTGTGTTGGTTTGTTTACGTTCCCGTAACTTAGCGGTTCTACAAAAAAAAAAACGATAGAATAAGTACCAGGCCTTAAAAAAAGCATGAGTACTGGGGTCGATTCGGTCGACTAAACCCTTCAAGGCGGTGCCCCAGCATGGTCGCAGTCCAATGACTGAAACAAGTAAAAAAAATAAATAAATAAATAAACGATAAAAGATAAACCTGCCTGACCAGGTCTGACCTGGGGTTAAACAACACTGCCACCGCCACCACCATCGTACCAACACCGCCACCGCTACATCACTTGTTTACCATCGTAAACAGTAAATATTTACTTTATTATATTACGATGACAATTCAATCAATCAATTCCATTAGTTATGTATTTCCTGTAAATACAGCGAGGAGTGACAATAGGTGAGTGAGCCTTGTTGATCGACTGAGTGACACTTGCCTCGATCACTTAAATTACAGAAGCCCCGTTGCTCTTAGCAACACCAGTCTAATGTCGACGTAATTTAAGGTAAGGACACGTCGAAGGTGTCCTTAGCACCTCCTTCTCCCGGCCCTTTTTTTTTCTTTCTTTTAGTGGGTGAACTTCATTCGTCACACGTGGGAGACCTGGAGCCTGGAGCCTGGAGCCTGGAGCCTGGAGCCTGGAGCCTGGAGCCTGGAGCCTGGAGCCATGGTTACAAGCAGCACGTTGAGAAGAGCAGGTAGTGGTAAAAGAAAATGACTGATGATGATGATTATGAGGAGGACGAGGGGGGAGTCGATGGTGGTGAGATAGAAACAATGATAATGATGATGATGATGATGATGATGCGGAGGAGGAGGAAGAGGACGACGACGAAGGTAAGTTGATGGTAGCGATGGTGGTGCGGTAGAAACAATAGTGATGAGGAAGCGATGACGACGACGACGACAAAGATGACAACAGCCAGCCACAGCGATTTAAAGACGACCAGAAACGAGACCATTGACAAAAGAGCCTTCGGCTGAGCGCGTGTGTGGGGGTGGGAGTGGGGTGGTGGCGGGGGGGGGGGGGGTAAGGAGGAAGAGGCGGAGCAAGGCAGAAGATATATAATATTTTGAAGAACAAGGAGTCGACGAATAAGACATATCAGACGTCGATAGCAGTGCACTTCTCCCTGTCGATAGGGGCACCTAACCTCACCGACGCCACCACATGCATACTACTACTACTACTACTACTACTACTACTACTACTACTACTACTAGCAGTGCTACTGCTGCCGCTGCTGCTGTTGCTGTTGTCTTTGCTGCTGTTGCTACTGCTGCTACTATTACTACTGCTAGCTGTAGTAGATGTTCCGTCTTATAGTTACAAACTGATGTGTTTCCCGCTGCTTCTAGTCGTTAGTTATTCCGTAGCAAATATTGGATACAATACTCGCTGCTAAGGTAAGGTAACACGTTCGACTCCCTCTTTTATGTAGCATCTCTTAAATTGCTTCATCACTAATCTTCAATTGTCCTTTCTCATCATCATCATCATCATTGTTATTATTATTATTATTATTATTATTATTATTATTATTGTCATTATTATTATTGCTTCACCACTAATATGCCTCATCCCCCTTATCCTCCTCCTCTTCTTCACCACCACCACCACCACCACCATCACAACCACCACCATCACCACCACCACCACCACCACCATCATCATCATCATCCTTCGCAACTACAGCAACAGCAGCTATAACGATATTATCAAATTTACTTCTTCCCTTTGTTTCATAATGTGATCGAATGATAAAGTGTGTGTGTGTATTTGTGTGTGTGTGTGTGTGTGTGTGTGCGTGTGTGTGCGCGTGCGTGTTATTGAGTATGTGTGAGGTATTTTCTTTCCGGAGCAAAATATTTTCTTTGCGAACGAAGTAAGCAGCAAGGGTTTGGTAAATATATATATATATATACATATAACGGATTTAGAATGAATGACTGCGTATAGAAAAACACGTTTCCGTCCATATTTCTATCTAAATATATCGACAAGATGTTGTTGATGCATTCACTGTTGCTGCCAAGCGCCAGGTAAGCTCAAAACAAACGGACCTGTGATGATTTGATAAAACCCCTAGATATTGTTGTATAGTCCCAGATTAACCCTGACCGAACAGACCTCAGATAACCACTAGATGCTGCTGCAGCTGTTGTTTATGAGTGGCTCCGGGTTAGTCCTAAACTAACCACGAGATGTTTATTTTGGAATGAAAAGAGGAACAATAAAAATAAAAGTACATAAAGATTTCTTCAGCTACACACTTATTCCATGAGGCGACATACCTAGCGCTGACCACAGCCATGCATTGTCTGCCTGCTTCAAGGGATTCCACTACTAAATTATTCCATTCTTTTTGCACGATATTCAGCTGTTAAATTCGTCTGCCAATGTGTTCAAATTCTTTCACTGTTCATATGTCACACGTTTATAAAGCAAGTTTCTGAAAAATTTTAACTTGTCTTGTAAATAATAATAATAAAAGACATGTGAGTGAAAATGAATGGAAAGAAAAAGGTAGAAAGCTCAAATAGTTGACTTGCAAACCAGCTTGTTAACTCGGTTAATTGAAGAATAGACACATAGGTATCTAAATGAATGCACACATTGGCATATAGACAAATAGATATTAAATGGACACATTGGGAGAGAGATTGATTGTTGCTGATTCGGACCACTGCACGTTTCTTAGAATTCTTGTGATTATATTTAAAATAGATAAATTATTAGCTAAACAGATGGATAAGTAGATAGATAGATATTAGAAGAAGGGAATGGATGAAAATGTCGATGAAAGGAGGTAAAACATAAATAGAAGTGACGAACGTTTTTTGCATTGCACGAGTGGTTATAGATATGAAAAATTAGTGGTAGATATACTTGGAAGCATGTATTATGTAGTGTGCATCTCTTTCGGCCATATCTTTGTAATTTTTTCCCCTTCGGTCGTTCGTTATCTTGTTCAAAGCTTAGCAATTCAGAAACCCCTGCTCCTTACCACCACCGTTTTACAAACATGCCAACACATTTCAATGGGTTTCAACGTCATATTCGATAATCTGATTCGATCTCTATAAATCATGGCCCACGTAACTGCTATGTTATAATACTTACTATAGGACCAAGAGATATCTGGAAAAAAGTTTGTGAATGTAACTAGAGTCCCAGTAGGCAGTTATGATACAATAAATAAAGCAATTTAGAGTAACCAGAGCACTTAAGAGGCATGTTAGTCCGATTTGCTAATTATAAATCACATAACTGTCAAGTTTTATCGGAATTGTCCTTTAACGAATGTATTGTATTTATTCACAGCTGTTCACTCTTTCATGTAATACATGCTTTGGTTAATTTTAGCCACCGCGGCCAGGTCATGCTAGAGTACTCACCGCCTTTATGTAATACATTCTTAATCGGAAACTAAACTAAAATAGAAATCGTGATTTAAAACAACAAACACCTTGTTTACCAGATAATTCATTGTAATGTTCTTGCGAAAATTCGTATCTAGACATATTCCATTATATTCCAAAGACATAGATGTCCTTAGAAGACCTTCAGCGCACTCATTTATCACAAATATTTTTCCTCTAATAATAACAATGGGGTTCATTCGAAAGATCTCTGGAGTAATGTTACTCGTCAGGGTGCGTACCTCGGAGGTTAAGAAGTTTCTCCAGGTCGAGTCGCTACTTCTCCACATTGAGAGGTCATATCTCCGGTACTACGGACATGTGATTAGAATGTCGCAAGAAAGAACGGCAAGACAGATTCTTCATGCTGATCCAACCGGTAGGAGACCTAGGAACTGATCAAGAACGTGATGGCTGGATAATATTCATAATCTCAGTTGGTCACGCTTGGGAATCCAACCGGAAAATGTAATGACGGTTGCTTTTGAAGTATGCTATGGAGTAAGATGCCCGATGACTCCACCCCTACAACTCTCCCTGGAATAATGGGTAGAGAAGATGGATGGAGGGGTGGATGGACGGATGGTTTTAGCAGGGACAAGACCTGCTCAGACGAAGTATATTTCCTGGTTATTTTAAAGACACAATACAATATTATTTTTACTTTCTCAAGAATAAAAATCTTCACTATTTTTCTCAAATTAAGAACTTAAAATGAAATGTACGAAGGGAAAAAGTTAAGTCGAATTAAAAATGATTTTAATGCCTTTTAAGTTTTTCGCGGTGACCACTCTCAATCATCTAAACAAAAGGAAAAGTTCACACTTTAAATTCTTCTGCTTGTCGTTTCTTCCTTTTTTTTTTCTTGTTTCGACTTGTCAACATCGAATCATGTGTGCTAATTGACCGTTATACTTTAAGCATGCATTTGTGTCTGTTATATACCACTTAGCCCATTGAAATAGTCAACAGTATATTTGTGACACCAAACTGGTCATGTAACTTCTTTAATGATCGTTAATGTCTCCAAAGTTGTTGCCAGGGAAATAATGATTCTGGAACCCGAGTCACCGTCCGATACAACAGACGGTGGCTTCGAAAACTTCCATAAGTATAGAGTAACAAACCCAGGTTAGTATGCGTGAACGGATTAATATTTAGCGTGTGAAGAGAGATTAAATGACAGTTTTGCACATACATACTTGTCGGTAGTGAAATAATGAGTCAACCCCTACTTATTTGATGTCAAGACCTCGTGTTTAAACTCTGATAAATACTGGACTCAAATGAACTCATCCACTATGCCAATTAGTGTTTATGTTTTATACCAACCAAACCACTCACCGTTTCAGCACATGCTCTCAAATGGTAAACATTCATTGTAACAACTTACTTTTGATTCTTAACACTTAATTAAATTGTATTATTCCCAGAACGTTTGTGTCTATGAGTTTGCGTATGTATGGTAGAGATAAATGGATAGATAGATAGATAGATAGACAGACAGACAGATAGATAGATAGATAGATAGATAGATAGAGAGAAAGAGAGAGAGAGAGGAGGGGGGGAGACCGGTTTGTTAGGATTCTATTGCCTATGGTAAACAGCTGGTCAACAGAGCATACACAATAGCTCTTAGTGTTTGAGGTTTTAGTAGAAGAATAAGCCCCATAATTAAGAACGTTATTTGAACTGATTTCTTCTTTAAATACCAACCTGCTTTAGAACTTTCATTAATTGGCCATCTAACACTGATTGCACTTTACCTTTTAAGAAGTCTTGCTAATTAAAAGTGACAGAAAACTTCAAATGTATTGTGACAAGTTCTCATTTTCTCTTTTCAAGTTGAACTTCTTCTGCTAGGGCTAGGCTAGAATTACAAAATCTACAAACATTGCTGTTTCTTACATTATTATACATTGAATATAAGGCGTCGAGCTGGAAGAATCGTTAGAGCACTGGCCAAGCATTTTGGCCAGTGCTCTATTTTTTACGTTCTGGGTTCAAACTCCGCCAAGGTCGACTTTCTCTTTCACCCCTTTTAAGCCGATAAAATAAGTATCAATTGAACACTGAGGTAGATGTAATCGACTAGCCCCCTTCCCGAAAATCCCTGGCATTGTACCTATAATAAACACGATTACATCATGACCTCTTCCACCTTTTAGATACTCTAGTTGCAAACAATTGAACATCAAACCGAACTTCACTGAAAAAGAGAAAAAAAAAATTATTTTCTTAGATAAAGTCCATGATGTGATATTATGTTTGTTTACCTATTAGTGACGAAGTGGAGAGATGCAGTTTCTTTTTCACCATTTATTCGTCCTAAAGAATCATAATCTTGTTCATTGGTTTCATTTTTCATGAGAAACAAAATTGTACATTTTTGGAGGAGATGAAACGGAATTTTAAAGCGTGCATGCCATTTCTAAACGCAATTCTAAATGTACATAAAAGTGAAATTCGTTTAGTTACGATAGGAAACAAGACCTTAGCATCGACTCACAATGATATTTCTGCATGTTGTCACGTGAATATGTTACAGTTTCATATAAATCTTACTATCAATGTGGATCAATATCTTCAGTAATAAACATCACAGTACATTTTGTTTCAGCAGTGTAAACAGCATTTTAGTCGATGTTTTTCATTTTTATCTGAGCGTGACAATTATATAAACTGATGAGTAAGGGTAACAAATTTTAGTGGTGTTAACACTCTCAGCATTAAGTTTGAAGTTTGAGCATTTGCGGTAAGCAGAAGTACCCGAGTAGAAAAGACGACTAGAAATTTTAATGTACAAAAGAATTTGTTCTTTCCTGTTATTAACGACCAATTTTGCTTCATTTAATAAAGAATTGCCAAATAAACTATTGCACTCTTAAGGCGCGTGAAATAGTAGATCAGCGGACTTTCGGAACAGCTATCACTTTCTCATAAAGAAGGAAAAGAGAAAGAAATCAGATAATTGTCTTTTTGTACAAAAGGATTTTTCGACCAGATATTGATTTTTTTTAAAAACATTTTTGCCATCTAATTACGCACCCTTTTTCGGTATATTTTTACTGGAACTTTTCTTCTGGAGGTGGTGATTTGTATTTCGAAAATTCGCCGACCAATTAACTACTCGTCGTACGAGTGTAATAATTTATTTACTAATCCTTTTGTAAATAAACAATTCGTTGGAAGCACCGAAGAACTATCGTTTAGTCCTGGATGCTTGAGAAGGAAATGGTGTATCCTTAATGCAGTTTTGGTAATAATAACAGTTTTAAAATGTAGAATGAGTAAAATATCACAAAAGCATCTGATAGACATTATAATAATGCACCGGACTAGAGACTTCACAACCTCTCTTTCCCTTCTACCCTACCTCTCTCCCGCTCTATCTCATTCAAACTTCTCCTTATACCTTATTCCACTATGACCGATTACACAAGTGTTATTAATAAATTAGGTAAGCAAGAGGAATGTTTCGTTTACTGATGAACTGTTCAATTACGAAATATAAATCCAAGAAAGATGTATTTTCCGGCATACAAGTCGACGTGGTACGAGGGGTACCGAAAAGGAACCGGAGACGTTCTCTGTGGGATAAGCCCTTTGTAGTTCATGCTTCCGCCGCCAGAAGCCACTTGATATAATTCAGGCATCAGTCTGCCGACAGGCGTCGTCGGGCGTAGTTGTACTGCCACGTGATGGGTCTTTGCTTTGCAGTGCCTTTCCCTTGTTCGTCGATTTTTGCGATGCTGAAACGAAGGAACCGAGTGCTTCTGTGAAATTCTGTTTTCTACCGGGGAAAACAGTTGTTAAGCTTCAAACAGCTTACAAAGACACATCCATGAGCAATACACGTTTACAAGTGGTTTTTACGCTTTAAGACCAACCTCGTTCAGGACGACCGTCGACCTCCCGAACGAATGAAAACGTCATGAAAATTCATGAACTGATCTTGGAGGACCGTCACCGAACAATTGGCGAACTTGTTGATATGACTGGTGTGTCCTGGAGCTCCTGCCAACGAATTTTGAGCGAAGAATTGCGAATGAAAAGAGTTGCGACAAAATTTGTGCCTCACTTGTTCACGGATGATCAAAAGCAGTCACGACTGAATGTGTGTCGTGAACCGAAAGCGCAGTTGGAAGTTGATCCAGACCTTTTTTCGAAGGTCATCATTGGTGACGAAAGCTGGTGCTACGGAATTTGTAGATGTTGAAGAGGTGAAGAAAAAACGACGGAGGCGTTAAAAGCATCACTTCGTAAGAGTTCCAGCATTACTTGGAACAGTGGAAAACGTTCCTGGACCGATGCATTGCTTCAAATGGAAAATACTTAGAAGGCGATAAAAGTGTAAACATGTAGAACTAAGTGAATAAAAAAAGTTTCAAAATTTGAACAGAAACGAAACAAAGGAACATTCACTCACATGGCAGGACATGTATGTATGCATGTGTGTGTGTGTGTATGTGTGTGTATATATGCGCGCGTGTGTGTGTGTGTGTATACACATATATAAGTATATATATATATATATATATATATATATATATATATATATATATATATATATATTACACACATTTATGTATTCACATGTATACACACGCACGTTCATGTGTGCATGCATGCTTGTAAGTACGTGTATGGTTGTCTATGTGAATGTGTGTGTGAGTGTCTTCGTGCGTGTGTGTGTGTGTGTGTGTGCACGTGCGCGCACGTGTGTGTGTATACAATGTTTGGGAAAAACGCCAACATTTACTCGTGTGTTTACTCTAGCGTGTCTTAGGCTGGGATAAACAAGAATACTTAAGGAACACTTTCTTGATAATAATGATAGCAACACCAGGCTGAGCTTCCAAGCAAACCATGGCAATGATCAACGAACTGTGTCAAAGAGAAAAACCAACGTTTTTGAAGCAGTGTTTCACTAAGTGATACATTCCCAGAGAAAATTCCATTGGGCTTTCTTTCTCTTTCTATTTTTCTTTTTTGTTTAAAGAAAAGGGTAACTTAAGCATGAAGTATTCAGTTTTAAGTGTAAAGTATCACGAAAATTAACTGTCAAGTGTTATTAAAATGTAAAGTGAATCTTTATTTAGCAACATATTTTTTTACGGGAAGAAAGCGACGAACGAAATTTAAAAGTATAAAAGATTAAACTATCGAGAACCCAGCCCCTGTTCCAGAATTACTTCATCAAGGTAACAAGGAATAAATAACCATCAAAAAAAGGCAAGGATAAAAAGCAGCAAAAGATGAGGTGGGAGGCAGTAACAGGTTGTACACTCCAGTCCAAATGGTGTGTTCAACCACGCCTCGTGGACATAATCACAAAGGCATTGCTGGTACCAAAGTGATTTTGTTGGTTGTGAATTTAACTTTTACAGCGAATGTTTGTGTGTGAGTGTGTGCGCGCGCATAATTTTTAACATTGGCTCTGGGTCAGAAGCTACACAGGTTCTTCCACGTTTCCACTTCATCTGGCGACTTGGTGACCTCTTCACCTCTACATGGATTCTTTTTATAGCAGTCACTCTATTTATGGCAGAATCTTAAGAATAAATTACAATTTTAAAGACTCTAATAATATATTCGTACCATCGGGCAAAACCGGAAATCCTGGCAGGAGACCAACACACACGCGCTCGCACAGACATACACACACGTACACAGACACACACACACACTGGGCTACAAAAGACTCATCTCCTGTGCAAGATGCTAACCCCACCACCACTACCAAAAGAGAAAAAAAAAATGGAAAAGAAAATTATCCACGTCTTCAAGTCAATAAACTGAGATGCCAATACGCTTTGCAACAGATCTGGACACGGTTGACAGAGTTAAACGCTTAACGCTCCGCACAACTCACGCGAGATGTAAGAAACACATCCTTCTAGAATAACCGTATTTGCAAGTTATTAAATCCCACAATGTCTGAAATCGGCAGAGTAAGCAAACAGATCCGAAGCATCATCATCATCATCATCACCACCATCATCATCATCATCATCATCATCATCATCACCATCGTCAACATCATCATCACCATCGTCAATATCATCATCGTCGTCGTCATCATCATCATCATCATCAGCATCAGCATCACCACCATCATCATCATCACCATCGTCAACATCATCATCACCATCGTCAACATCATCACCATCGTCATCGTCGTCGTCGTCGTCATCATCATCATCATCATCATCATCATCAAGAAAGCAGCCAAATCCCCCCTTTTGGGGTGACGCTACATCCGTTATTAAAATGAACGACAAACACCTATAGAAGTCGACACACATCAACATCGTGCAGTTCTATACTCAATAATTAAACACCTATTTTTAAAAGCACTTTTGTCCGCAAGAAAGTACACTACGATCACCGAACAGTAAACCAAGGTCATGACGCACACCTTAAGATCTTTGCTTTGTTGAAGCCCCACGGACAAAAACCAAACAATGATAAACATATCTCGATCTGACGATGGGTAGGTAGTAAAGATTCAGTTGAATAAATGCCATTAATCTTTTATACACCACTTGCGCGAATGTACGAATCTTCTGACATGCAATTGTATTAATACTACAACTTGCCTTCTTTTTTGCCTTACAAAATTTGTGGTGTACTTCATAGATGCCTTCGAAATATATTCAGTGTATTTTGTTCTGCGTTCTTGATGTACATATGTGTGCATGCAAGTTATATGCTTGCTGACATGCGTTTGTGTGTATGTGTGTGCATGTATGTGTAAATATGTATGGCTAAATAATTTAAAGAATTTAAAATACATACAAACAATGTTAAAGTTTGTCTCTTTGGGGTCTGGAAAAAATGTTCAAATTATAGAAAGGAAGTCCATAGGACAGAGGCTGAAATAATTTCAATCCGGAAGTTTCGTACAAAAATTGCAGGAAGTGGGGATTAAAGAAGTTGGTTCAGGTGATATTCGGGATTTACAGCATACTGATAATCAGCTCCTCATCTACGAAGAACATCAAGAATTAAGAGAACGCAAGTGTCTGATTCAGGAAGCAAAGAGACCCCTCCACAACCTGGTTTAACAACAGAGACCTTAGTGATGTAAATTCGTGTTTTAAGAAAGCCTTTCAGAAAATGATCCAACTTTTGAACAATACATGCAAGTTTCAAGATCTGCAATGGTAGCATTGAATCTTTACAAGGAAGAGTCACAGGCTTGTAAGAAGAAGCAAAGCAGTCGAGCCTTGACGCCATTTTTATTAAAATAAAAATCTTACAAAATCAGTAGCTCCAAAGTTATTTTTTATCATTTCGTCTTTCTTTTGTTTTCGCAAAAACTAAAGAAAGCATGTATGGTTGAATTACATATACTTTGCTCTAAGTATATATATATATATGCTTATAATCTTTTCTACACTAGGCAGAAGGCCCGAAATTTGGGGGGAGGAGGCCAGTCGATTAGATCGATCCCCAGTACATAACTGATATTTAATTTATCGACTCCGAAAGGATGAAAGCCAACTTCGACCTCGGCGGAATTTGAACTTGTATATTAATGGTATCGACATATAACTGGTCAGAATGTTACAGTGGGTTTCGCGCCAACGATTGCACCTTAGCAATAATAGTCTTCAGACGTACCAGCCGGAAGTACACAGCTTCTTTTATACTAGAGACATATATAGACTCTGGGCGGGTTCGGCATAAAAGAGTCTTTGCGTTTCCGAGCCAGTATGTCTGAAGAGTTGTCAATATTGCCAAAGAGCGAATAATTGATACAAAACCGTTGGTTACATTTAGGCCAGTTGTATACAATAATCAGTAATATATTGCTCGACACATGAAGGAGTTTGCGAAACGGCTGTAACCTTATGAAAGTTACTTGGTCAAATAAATCTATCTTCATCTCTCATATATCCTGATTTATGTTTTATATACTCCTCAAAGAATAATCTCAAGGATTTTCTGGATTTTCAGTCACATGGACATTTTACAGTACACTATATTGCAATTGATTACCAAATAGGATGATAGCCGAGTACGTATGAAGAGCTTACTGTGATACCTGCACGATTCTCTGAATCCATGTCTGACACTACTCAACTACCCATTTATATCTATATACCTGTGTGTGTGTGTGTGTATGCATGCACACACAGACGCACTGATATGTAAGACGTAAATAAGAAAACTAAATGAAAATGTGTTTATTCACTAAAGTGCAACTTGTTGACTATCTAGTTATGAATTTATGAAGTATATACACTTGTTCGTGGCAGTACTCCAGCAAAACCTTAACCATAATGCCAAAAACTTACTAAGAATCAACAGAAAGTCAAAAATACACCGACAAAAATGAAAAGAAAAATCGCCATTTCCTTCCCTCATAAACTGCTGATTGAGTTCAAGTACGTAATTCCCGCTAAACCTAAGCCGATTATCATTACTCTTGATCAAAGGATCTACTCTGTTCATCGAATTTAATCTATTCTATATCTATAACTTTAATTAGTAATTTAGTAATTGAAATAAACGAAGTATTTCGTAGAAAAGTAAAATTTAAGAAATGAGCACGTGAAAATTTAGTAGTTTATGGTTATCTTTCTTAATCTGAGTATCCTGTCGAAATAAACAATAAAATTTGAAGACAGATAGTTTGAAATTGGGTTTTGAGAATAAATGTCTACTGTCAACGATCAGATAAAAAACTGAGAATGTCTGTTGGAGTCATGTTCCATATATATAGGTAATTTTGCTGTCAAGAAAATAGATTAAAACGTAATGAGTTGAAATAATAGGAAAAAACCAATTTGCTAGATGACTGTACGTTCTAATTTCATAGTAGTGAGTCACTCAATTGAATGGCCAGCTTGAACATGAGGTGAGTTAATCGCGCGCACAACAGGCGATCGATCAGCCGATAGATCAATAAGTACTAGCTGCAAGAAGAGTTGCCCACGTTTTCCACAGCCGAGCGGGCAACAAGTAAGCTTGCATGTAGTAGCTGGGCCTGCTAGAAATAGCAGTCAGATCTCTCTTAAATCACATCCTATGGTTTTCAATAAGGAAAAGACATATGATAACGTATTTCAACATACTAGCACCACAATAAATAAATAAAAATAACAAAAATAATGAGGTGGTCATGGTTGGAATATCATGGCTGGTCAATCAAGGCTGACCAAAGGTGAAACAGTAATAACAACAAAGTGAGTGCATTTGGTGCAATATTAGTCAGTGTTTATGAATCACAGAAATATTACAATCTCAGCTGCATCTTTACAGCATTGTTCTCTGACGTAAGAGTTACAAGTTGAATAACGGTTCGCAAATAGAACGTAGGCGCAGGCATAGCTGTGTGGTAAGAAGCTTGCTTCCCACCCACATGGTTCTGGGTTCAGTCCCACTGTATGGCACCTTGGGCAAGTGTCTTCTGCTACAGCTTCAGGCTGACCAAAGCCTTATGAGTGGATTTGGTAGACGGAAATTGAAATAAACTCGTCATATGTGTGTGTGTGTGTGTGTGTGCGTGCGTGCGTGTGTGTCTGTCTGTTTGTCCCCCCCCCCCACCATCGCTTGACAACTAATGTTGGTGTGTCTACTTCCCTGTAACATAGCGGTTCAGCAAAAGGGACCAATAAAATAAGTACTAGGCTCACAAACAATAAGATTTGTTCAACTAAAGGCAGTGCTCCAGCATGGCTGCAGTCAAACGACAGAAACAAATAAAAGAACAAAAAAAAAATAGAATACCATATTTTCCAACCTAAAGTCAAATTTTTCAAACAAAAATTTACAGTCAGGAAAAGTAGGTGGACTTATACACCAAGATGCCTTAAGAGGACCAAAAAATTCCATATGAAATGCTACAGGATTCAGAAAGATAATGATGATGTTTAAATGTTTACACATTTTTACACTTTGTATTACATCCACTTGTATGCTAGAAAAATGGTACCAGAAATTTGGTAATTACTTTTGCACCATGCTGCTTTGCCTGTTTAACGCAACACACCTAATTTAAAGTTTCAAAATCTGGCAAAAAGTGTTTATTATATGCAAATAAAATGCAAACCTGCTTAAAAGTAGTTAAACCTGTAAAACACCCACAGTAATTTCTATGCTAATTCTTTCTGGCACCTCTACAATGTTTAGATTACTTAACACTCCTGTTCCATCCAAGTTTGTGGCGCTTTCGTATTTTATTTGCAAACCTACTTAAATAATTCCTTCAATTAACGTTTATTTTGATTTTGATGCAGGAATTAAGAATTTGAGAATATCTTTCTTGCCTATCACTTTGGATTATAAAACATCTTCAGAGTAAAAGATAATCTATATCCTGCTCCTCCTCCTTCTCACCCCCTCCCCACCGCCGCCGCCGCCGCCGCCACCACCACCACCACCACCACCACCACCATTGCCATCATGATCATCATGATCATGATCATTATCATCATTTAACATCTGATGATGATATGAATAATTTACTCTGAAGATTTTTTAAATCTCTAGTAAGCATGCACATGCACACACACACACACACACACACACACACACACACACACACACAATTGTGTATAGCCATACTTACCTTGTTTGTGCACACTCAAATATGTAAAGATCTTTTGGTGTGGAAATATTTCCAGAAAAAATCTTCTCACCGACTAAATATTTGGAAACAAATTCATCCTCATGGTATAATAACAGTCCTATAAAGTAAAAGTCTTTTGGCTGGGAACACCGATAGAAATTATGATGTCATTAGAGCATAAGGTACATGCATTTCTCTATCATTGCACATTGTCAGCTATGAATATCAAATTTGTCTTTCATGACCCTGTATGAATGATAATTATGATTTATAAGAAGAGTACATAGTACATTTACTAATGTGCATAAAGCTTGATCAAACTGGAATTAAATAACTAGACACACACAAAACAGCCTTGAAAAAAATACACTCATATACAACCATAATTAACACACTCTTGTACATTTGCACCTGGGGAGACTTTTCCCTGCTGAAATAGTCCTGAGAGAAAATTATCTTTTGTATATGTGCAACTGCATAAAACTCTGCAAAGTAACTGAATTCAATTGTTTGCAGTCACAGGCTAAACATCATTAATGTGGACTGCTAACATGTTGACCTTTTAGCATTTCGGTTACTCTGTCAACTGTAATATTTATTAATTATTCACATTGCTTTGAATCAATCAAGCATTATCTTGTAGTTTCAGGATTTCGATGATATAATTGTTTATTTGTAGGTTAGGTATAAAAAACTGGAGCTGGCCAGTTTGAACATAAAACAGGTTGAATATTTGGGTCAGATAAGGACTGAAAGAGGTTTTTGTGGAGAACCAAAGTTTTGTCATTCTCTGATAGTGTTAGCATATGATTGAAAAAATAATTCTGTGATAAAAATTTGAAAAAATATTTAGCTTTCAATCAAGCTCTGACCATTTAATATATTACATTCAAGACTTCTTTATTTGCCACATAAAAATCACTGGCACTGGTGCCTTGTAAAAATCATTGGCACTGGTGCTACGTAAAAAGCGCCCAGTGCATTCTGTAAAGTTGTTGGTGTTAAGAAGGGCATCCGATCATGCCAAAACAGACGATGGAGCCTGGTGCGGACTCTGGCCTTACCAGCTCCTGTCAAAGTGTTCAACTCATGTCAGCATGGAGAATGAATGTTAAATGATGATGATGATGATGATGATGTTGATAAAGATTCCATTTATAAGACAAGGTGGTGTTTAAGAAAGATTTGACCACAACTTTTTCAAATCGATTAACTCTGTAGAAGCTTCATCATTGGGTCATTACAATGACAGTGGACAGGATTGGCCCTATGGTGAAGTTGAAGATGGCTTACCACACACTTAGATGAAGTTGGAAAGTTTACAGTAAAATGACAGTCTAGTAAATACTTGGGGGATTTTATGGGAGGAAGTGAAACTCCAGTAATTTTAGCTAAGATTTGAACTCAAAACTTTTCGCCAGTTTAATCAATATATTAGTATGTAAGTCACTGACAAGTTGACAGAATGACTTAATGAGAACTCGTCCCACCACAAAAAAAAAAAAAGCAGCTGTATAAAAAGATCTCCTGCTTGTTTCTATTATGATAAGAGAAGGGAGCTTGTGCTTTGCAGGACATTACTGGTGAGCTAAACAAGAGCTGGC